>NC_057803.1:324482412-324639144 GCF_018294505.1 Triticum aestivum | reverse complement strand
CCTCCCACTCGGGGGCTTAGCTGCAGTCCAGTACTTGCCTAAGTTCTCTCACTAGGAGGATTAGCTGCAGTCTGGTACTCGCCTAAGTTTGAAGAAAATCCTACCGAGTGGAGAGCAATCCTCCCACTCAGGGGCTTAGCTGCAGTCCAGTACTCGCATAAGTTTGAAACATACCCCTATCCGCAAGGACGACAAGGTGCAGGTCGACTGCAACCTTCTCCTTCGGAGCTACAGCATAAGTACAATGTACGCTCCATCCCTATTCGCAAGGACGACGAGGTTCAGGTCGACTGCAACCTTCTCCTTCGGAGGTACGGCACAAGTACAACGTGCGCTCCATCCCTATCCGTAAGGACAATGAAGCGCAGGTCGACCGGAGCCACCACTTCAGAGCTGCAACTCCAGCGCAAAGACTATTCCGAACAGTGAGCAAAGTCCATTCGAAGGCAAACGCAAGCACATTCGGAGATAAACCAAATTCGAATAAATCCTAAAAGTTCCAAGCAGCAAACCAAAAGTATTCGAGCATCAAGCCCGAAGGAGTTCAACGGTTACAGCAATCACTCGGCATTTTGAGACAAATTTAAAGCAGATTCAAGTTTCATAAGTTTGTTCACTCGGCCGGAGGAGGGCTGGCAGGCTCCACGAATGAGTCCAGGTCGATCCCATCAGCGATCCGAGTGGCGGCAGCAATGAAAGTCTCCATGAAGGACTGGAAGTCATGCTTCTTGGTGTTGGCGACTTTGATCGCAGCCAGCTTGTCTTCACGCGCCTCCTTGCAATGGACTCGCACCAAGGACAGCGCCACGTCAGCACCACACCGGGTGGAGGATTTCTTCCATTCTTGCACTCGGTTAGGGATCTCGTTCAGTCGAGCCATCAGGGATTCTAGGTCATTTTGAAGCGTCGCCCTCGGCCAAAGCGATGAGTCGATTCAGGAGACTACCTCCTTCAGGCGCGCGAGGTAGCTTGTGGCGCTGGCGATACGAGACTCCAGTCAAAGCACATTCATTGCAGTCTCGTCGCAGACTGGAGAAGCGATAGGGTCCAGACCCGTCTCGACCCTTCCAGTTTCCTCGTCGAAGTCTTGGCAGAATTCTGCAGCCAAAAATTAGTGGATCGACCGAGCAAGATCTGATCGCAAGCATCAACACAGTAGGTTAAAAGAAATACCTTCCAGCGTGAGATAGAGCTTCTTGGCAAGAGTCCTCAGATAAGCTTCCATGTCATTCCTCTTGCAGATCGCAGACTCCAACTTTTCATTCAGGACAACCTTGTCCTTCTTCAGCCTGGTCACTTCTCGGTTAGCTTCATTAAGACAAGATTTCAGTTTGTTCACCTCCCCTTCCAGCGTTCTGATTGAAGCAAGCTTCTCGTCTGCGAGAGCAGTTTTATCTTGAGCTGCTTTTTGCGCGGCGGCGAGGTCCTAGTCCTTCTTCTCCAGAGCCAACTTCATTTTCTCTGCAAAAGAAGCAATCGAATCAAAGAAGACACCAAAGAAATATATTGAAAGTCAGTCGATAGTCAGTTACCTTCCATACCAGCGGCTTCGCCTTGAGCTTTTTTCAGATTCTGCTGGGCCAATTCCAAGTCTAGGTTGAGTTGCCTCTACTTCTCCTCAAGTTAAGCAAACTTGGAAATAAGAGTACAAGACTTCTGCAGAAGGCAAAAGACGGATCAGTCGATAAGATCAAAGGTTGTTTACTTCTGAGTGAATTAAACCTAAAGAAGTTCACTTAGACCCCAGCCGACTGCACACAGTCGACTGTGGTCTCAGGGGCTACACCCAGCGGGTGCACTTGGCGTGCCCCCGCTGACTAAGACCTAAGTCGACCGGTCCGCCCGGACCCAAAAAAAAGCTGTCCAGACCACAGTCGACTGCCAGCAGTCGACTGCGGTCTCGGGGACTACACCCAGTGGGTGCACTTGGTGTGCCCCCACCGGTTCAGATCCTACTCGACCGGTCCGCCTGAGTCGAGTGTAAGAAAAAGATAGGAAAGTGGAACTCAGACCCCAATCGACTGCCAGCAGTCGACAGCGGTCTCGGGGACTACACCCAGTGGGTGCACTTAGCGTGCCCCCACCGATTCAGATCCCACTCGCCCAGACCGAGTGGAAAAACGAAACTATCGAAAACAACAAAACACCCAGTGGGTGCTCTAATTCGACGTGAACAACAGGATATTGTGTAGAAGAAGATTTTTCGGGTAACATATCCCCATAGAGCAAAAGCAGTCGGAAAGTCTACTCACCTGGACATTGGCCCGAAGAGCAGCGCTGGCGTCGTAGGCAGCCTGGCTGTTCTCATGCACTGTCTTCACCCGCTCCATCATCATGTCAGCTTGTCGGATGGCTTCCGCAGCCGCTTCTGACTGGTTGTTCGGGACGGGGTAGCTGGTGAAAAAGTGAGCAGACGACCCAGGTGCGGTGGCTTGGAGCTCCGTGGTGTGGAGTTGGATGGTTGAAGGAATCATAGGTGCAGTCGGCGGTGCGGGGTGCTCACTCGACAAGGGTGCAGCGAAGGTCACAGAGGCCCTGCCCGCGTCTTCAGGTTGACGGACGGGAGGTGTTGTAGTTGGTTCTTGCCGAGACATCCTGCCAGCTGCTACCTTCTTGCTCTTCCTGGGCTTAAGAGCCACATCTTCATCGTCATCTGGAAGATCGATGACGTTGGGTGGAGCTGCAAGGCAGATCATTCGACCCCAAGTGAACCACTAGAACGCAATCGACCAAGGAATCAAGAACAAAATCACAAGAGTTTATACCAGGGTTGGAGGTAACTGCATCTTCCATCTCCTCATCCAGGTACTGGAGAGAAGAGGTTCCTAACGTAGCAGCACTGCAAAGACCCGCATTCAGTTGGTTACGTCCGGTTAATCGAGTCGACGAAAAAGACAAGTCAGATGATTGCCCGGAGATAGTGGGGATGATCACTTTGATCCTGTGCAAAGCCTTTGGCAATTTGGAGGAGGTAGCTTTCGGTGCTTTCGGCGCTGGAGGCGGCACAACTTTGGACTGCTTGGGAGCCTTCTCAGTCGGTGTTGGAGAAGACGTCCTGGGACGCTTCGAAGACTGTCCAATCGGCGCGGCCACCAGGTCTGGAGCGCTCGCCGGGTCGTGAGCATGTTTGGATCTCCTCTCCCTGCGAGGGGGCGAGTCGACTTCCTCGTCATCAGTCGATCCGTCGCTCTCCTTGTCCTCCTCGGCTTCCGAGTGCCCTTCGCCGCTCTCGCCCCCGCTCGCTTCTTCCTTGACATCTTGCTCCTGCACTCCATTGGGCATTGAGTACATGTCGATGAGGGCCTGAAAAGACAACGATCAAAGGAAATTCAGTCGACCATAAACAAGATGTCAAACAGTGAATCGGAAAGATACTTGGTAAAACAGAATCACACCTACTCCGGCTGATGCGAGTTGTCGAATGAAATCACCCTCCTAGACCCCCGAGGGTTGTCTTTGTTGCTGGTGATCCCCATCAACCACTTCTCCAAGGTGTCCTCACTGACGTCCTCCGGGTGGATCTGAGTGGAGTCGTCGATCCCGGAGTACATCCACATCGAATGATCGCGTGCCTGAAGCGGTTGGATGCGTCGACCAAGAAATACCTCCAGCATGTCCATCCCGGTCACCCCATCGCGGACGAGTTGGACGACCCACTCGACCAGCACCTTGACCTGCGCCTTCTCTTTTGGAACCACCTTCAGGGGAGCAGGCCTCTCCACTCGAGCTAAGGAAAAGGGAGGAAGTCCAGTCGACTGACCCGGGGTCGGCTTATCCTTGCAGTAGAACCAAGTCGACCGCCAGCCCCGGACCGAGTCGGGAAGGATCATGGCTGGGAAAGTACTCTTGCTCCTCATCTGGATCCCCAGACCCCCGCACATTTGGATCACTTGTGTCCTCTCGTCACTCAGATTGGCCTTTTTGACCGACTGGGAGCGGCAGGTGAAGATGTGTTTGAAAAGCCCCCAGTGCGGTCGACAACCCAAGAAGTTTTCACACATCGACACGAAAGCAACCAGATAGACTATGGTGTTTGGAGTGAAATGGTGGAGCTGAGCCCCAAAGAAGTTCAAAAAACCCCGGAAGAAAGGATGGGGAGGCAGTGAGAATCCGCGATCTACGTGGGTGGCGAGGAGAACACACTCACCCTCCCTTGGATGCGGCTCGGTCTCGTTCCCCGGGAGCCATGCCAACTTGTGGGGGATCAATCCCCCCTCCACCAGGTCATCGAGGTCATCCTGGGTGATTGTCAAGCGGATCCAGTCGCCTTGGATCCAGCCCGCCGGCAGGCCAGATCTCGACGAGGATCTGCCCTGGCTGGTCCGCTTGCCCTTCGCCTTCGTGGTCGCCTTCTTCGTGCGTTCCAGCGCCACTGTCTTCTCCTTCCCCATGGCGACGGGTCGAGCTCGAGCGAAGGTCCGGCGACAAGGGCGGAAGCGAGCGTGGAGGAGAGATCGGGGGAAGAAGAAGAGGGAATGGGAGCGCACGGGGCAGAGGCCTAGTCCGGTGCCTTTTATAAGGTCGTTCCTCGAGTGACTGACTGGTGGACCCAGACGATCTAAACAAATCCTGCAACAGTCACGCGCACAGTACGTGGCGAAAAAGGTGGCGCGGGGATCGAGGAGACTTGCCTAATCCGTCCCGATAACCACGGTTCCGCCCGCCTGGCGCACTTCCCGAAATTCGAATCCTGTGGAATCCGCGGAGAGCAGAGCAACTTGCCAGACTAAAGACAAACATCCTCTACATTATCATTCGGAATTCTACCGTGAAAATTCACTTGAAAAAAACCAAGAATGGACCAAGGCGACTGGGAAAGGAGTCGACGTCGTCCCCTCAACTCACTGTTCCAGAACAAGATATACTCATAGCACGAAGAATGGGTCGGAAGTGTTCCCAACTCCTTCCTCACTCAAACCCTGATCCATTCGGGGGCTAATGATGAAGCTGTGTACCTAGGGTAGGGTCATGGATTTGTCCAACATACCCTCCCCAAGGACATCCCTACAAAGAATCAGAAGCAGTCGAAGAGAAACTATCATTCACTCGACCACGAAGATGTGCTCACTCGACCACCTTGAAGACACTCGACCACCAGGAGATGAGAAACCTTTCACTCTGCAACGGTCAGGGTTTAAACCATAGCTTTATGAGCATTTACAACACTTTACTTCAGACGTTACCTGTAACGTTCCCCTTTATGGGCATTAAACCCTGTGTAACGGAGGGGAGCTGGGGTCCTGGCGCACTCTATATAAGCCACCCCCCTCCTCTGGGACAGGGGTTCGCACTTTCTGTAATTCACACGCATATATTCAGTCGACCGCCCCCGGGCTCCGAGACGTAGGGCTGTTAATTCCTTCGAGAAGTACCTGGACTCGTAAAACTCGTGCGTACAACTCCTCCATAGCTAGGATCTTGCCTCTACATTCTTACCCCCAATTCTACTGTCAGTCTTAGAACCACGACAACGCGGCCCCCGGCGACGGTCATGGAGGCCGACCACCCCAGGGACGGCGCCCGGATGCGGAAGCAGCGGCGGCTAGGGTTTAGAACCCGGAAACTGATACCATGTTAGAAGGAAGAGATAGGGATTGGTGGAGTAGTTCATTGTATTGCTTGAGCCACATGGGCATATGTATAGGAGTACATGGTCATCTTGGAGTACAAGGCAAGCCAGAATATATCCTAGTCTATCCTATGTTTCCAATCTAATAATGATACTCAACAGCAGGGTAGGGCGCGGCTGGCGCGTATAGAGGCATAGAAGGGAGCGAGCAACGTACGAGGGCACGACCAAGACGAGGCAGGGGATCCCATAGCATGCATGGGCGGCCAGGGCGTGGTGCCAGGGGCGGAGCTGGCGCGGTGAGTGCGTCCACACAGCGAGATGGGGCGCTCGGCTACTGTGGCTACGACGATGGACCGAGCGGGGAAACGGGGGAATTGGCATAGCTCACCGAGAGGGCGGCCGGGATGGTGCGGTGGTGTAGATCGACGGCGAGGTGTTGCAGCCGTGGCGGAGAAACCGGCTCGATCCCGAGTGCACGGTGCGTCTCCTGTCGAACTGATGAATGGGGATGACGGAGTCGGCAAAGAGGAAGTCCCTGCACAACCTGCCGGTCACCGGGGAGGCCGATGGCCACGGGGACGGCAACGGCGCGTCGACGGCAGCTCGGGAGCGAACCAAACTGAGAGGAAGAGGACAAGCGAGGGGATAAGCGAGGGCTAGGGTTTGCCTACCGGGTCGGGGGTCTTCTTATCCATCTCCTGGTTCTCCTGTAGCGCCTCAGTGGCGAGCATCGAGCCGTGGTGGACGCATATGCGTGCCATGGCAAGCTCGTGCCTCCTCCTCTATATAGAGAGAGGAGAAGGCATTTGGTGGGCTGGGTTGGATACTATAGCAATAGGCTTAAGTGCATAGTAGGTATAGTATATTTCTCGTTTTTCTTTTATGTACTATTTTCCACCATTGTTTTGCATTTAGTTTATGCATTGAACTATTATTTTTATCAATGAAACTTTGCTCATAAATCCTAGTCAACACTACAGAGTTGCATAAAAAGTTTGAGGCCAAATGGAACTGTTCAAATTTATATTTGAATTTAAGTGTGTTTATTTAACCCTGCTAGTCCACTAAAATATTTGGCAATTTTAAAAGTTATTTGATGTTGGTTCCTGCATGCTAATTACTCGATGAATATTTGCAAGCCAACGAACATTTTTGTTTTATCGTTTGAAGAAATAATAATTTGACTTGTAATTAAAATTTGAATTTGACTTTGATTTTTTGGGGAAGTGGAAATTTGCATAGAAATCATGATGACATGGTGCCATTAGGGGGGAGATTACTGTAGCGTGATCGTTGTGTGTTACACAACAAATCGGAGAAGAAATACAAGGCTATAGTAAACATACATCAAAGTGTTTACAGAAAACTCAAATAATATTCATGGGTAGATCTGAAGATTAACTCACAATTCATTGGATCCCAACAAACAACACCGCAAAAAGTCATTACGTCGAATAGATCTCCAAGAAACCGAGGAGATTGAGAGAAGAAGCCATCTAGCTGCTAACTATGGACCCGTAGGTCTGTAGTAAACTAGTCATGCATCATCGGAGGGCATCAAGGATGATGTAGATCCCCCTCCGTGATTGAATCCCCCTCCGACAGAGTACCGGAGAAGGCCTCCATATGGGATCTAATGGTTCTAGAACTTGCAGCAATGGAAAAAGTATTTCGGGTGCTCTCTGGTGCCAGGGGAATATTTGAGTATTTATAGAGGTTGAATTCGGGTTTAAGGTGCCATGAGGGGCCCACAAGCCTCCCCCCCCCGGGGCGCGCCCCTAGGGCTTGTCTCTCCCTCGTGGCTCCTCTCGCCTCCTCCTGAACCTTCTAGGGTCTCTTCTGGTCTAGAAAAAATTAATCCCAAGTTTTTTCTCCGTTTGGACTTCGTTTGATATTCATTTTCTGAAAAGCCAAAAACATGCAAGAATAGCAACTGGCACTGGGCACTGAGTTAATAGGTTAGTCCCAAAAACTGATATATAATTACATCTAATGACATATAAAACATCCAAAATTGATACTTTACTAGCATGAACAATCAAAAATTATAGATATGGTTGACACGTATCAAGACTTTCCATGACATTCAAATTACTTGCCATGGGTTATTGTGTTCTGTTGATGCATATGTTCGCCCTGAAACTATTGCACTTTTTTAATGTGTTCTTTTTGTATGTTTTGTTAGAAATTTTTGCATTTAAGTTTTCTTTTAAAACTCATATGGTAATTTTGTTGTGCATTTTGTGTTTGTCTTCATATACATATTTGCGTTCAAGATGGTTGTGTGGATGACGTTGATGATGATTGTGTCCGCATAGGAGGCAAGGGGGTGGCTGCTGGCATACGGCCTCGAAGTGAATTGTATGCTAATTTTACATATCCACTCGTATCATGGCAAGTTCACTCCAAAATGTGTAGAAACAATGGAAAAGCTTACCTTCTTTTTTCTTCACTTTTTCTTGTGTACATGTTTTTGGGTTTATTTTTGTAGTTAATAAAACACATGTATCCTTGTTCATGGCAATTTTTAACCACGGATATGGCAATTTTGATCATTCACTTGCCATATCCCCATGTTTTCTTGTCCATGGCAATTTTTAACCTTAGAGATGGCATTTTTTGCCATTTCCTTTGTGCTCCATTTTTTTAATACTTTTAGTTTTATGATTATTTTACCTATCTAGTTATCTTATTATGCAATTTCACTAGGTTTTCTATATAAACAATGGCAAATTCACTTCTGATTTTGTGTGTGTTTTGTATAGGCTTTAAGTGTAACTCATGGTAACTTTATCTTGTCACCACTAGCAATTTAACCTTGATTCTATTAATTTCATATCTTCATCGAGGTTGCACAACGCCATAGGGTATCCCACGAATGTTTGTGTAAGTTGAACTAGAACTTCAATGATGATCAAAAAAGGTTGTCACGGATATCAGGATGCCTTCCATGATGAATATCCAACCACCAATCTCCACAACCCTATATGCGACTAGCTTGTAAAGATGTACGACAAGGGTTCCCAAAGTTTTGTCATCCCCATGTGTGGCACGATCCCACTAGTAGAGGAATCTAGGGTGGTTGGCCATCTTTGCGTGCTCTTTAAAAGTCCATGTCTAGTGGCTTAGTGGGACGTGATAATATACCAGGCACGACACCTTTTACTCTGTCCTTTTGATCAACAACGTCGGGTGCTTACTCGTAATCAATCTATGGCATGTTTTGGGGGGTGCAAGCCTGGTCTTTAAGCGCTAGGGTCTGGCCAGACGGAGCGTTCTAGGCTGTCTCCCAGGCTTGACCACTACAGCTGGCCGGATGGTGCATTTTTCTCATTCTGCTTGGAATTTCGACATTGCGGTCTCACCGGCTGATGTATTCTCTGCATGTGCTTGCTAATTGCACTTTTCCTTGGATTGTCAGTTGTCTGGTCGGTTTACATGGTTTCGTTATGCTCATCTGGTCTCTCATTCGAGTGCCCAGTTTTGATGTTTCGCGTCACTTGTCGTGCAGGTGTCGGTGGGTTTTCTATTGATGACTTATGGTTGGAGTAAGAAAAAAACTTAGGTCAACTCACCAGGTCAAGTAAACGGCTTATGTGTCGCCAAAGTAAGACATGGGTAACAATAGTCGTCATCTGTCATTAGTAAGTACAAGGCAAATATAGATCCAATACAGACATAATCACTTGTAGATAATTCACGGAAAAAAATCTTCGGATAGTTTGCCTAAGGTCTCCGTTGCATTCGAGCCACGACTGATGCACCCAACCCTGTCACTGTCCACGCCATGGCCCTGAAGCCAAAGAAGGAGCTCGCCCCAGAGAAGAGAGCGGCCAAGATGGTGAAGCGAGCCAACCGGAGCATGAGGGGCAAGGAAGCGAGCCAACCAGGCATTCGGAATCACCGTGCATGTCAACATTGCCACCAACATATGCCTACCTTCCGGACACGCCCCGCCAACGTCTTGCTTCTCCACCTCACTGTCGGTGTCAAAACCGGCGGATCTCGGGTAGGGGGTCCCGAACTGTGCGTCTAGGGTCGATGGTAACAGGAGACAGGGGACATGATGTTTACCCAGGTTCGGGCCCTCTCTATGGAGGTAATACCCTACTTCCTGCTTGATTGATCTTGATGAATACGAGTATTACAAGAGTTGATCTACCACGAGATCGTAATGGCTGAACCCTAGAAGTCTAGCCCATGAATATGGTAATGAGTATATATGTTGTCCTTTCCGTACTATCCCTTCGGTTTATATAGACACCGAGGGGATCTAGGGTTTACATGGAGTCGGTTACATAAGAAGGAATCTTCGGTCGCCAAGCTTGCCTTCCACGCCAAGTAGAGTCCAATTCGGACACGGTGCAATCTTCGGTCTTCATGTCTTCATAGCCCATCAGTCCGGCCCATGGATAGCAGGCTGGATGCCCGAGGACCCCTTAGTCCAGGACTCCCCCAGTAGCCCATGAACCTGGCTTTCAGTGACGAGTGAGTCCGGTGTGCAAATTATCTTCGGAATTGCAAGGCGGGTTCCCCTTTCTCCGAACTCCAAGATAGTCTCCGGATGCGATGATAGTATCCGGACCTGTCACATACCACACACAACCGCAGAGAGAATATATATTTTCGCATGAGTTCTATCCACTGACAGCTTTTCACAACATGACATTACGTTTGTCCAGTCATAATTTCGAACCGCTTTTCGTCTGCCACTCCATGTTTTGAGACGCGGTTGCCATTGGCACGTCTCGTCAAAGTAGAGATCGTGTCCCCTTATCGCGGGATTCTCATCAATGCGGGCATGGGTAACCCAACCACGCCGTTTATACAGCCCTTGGGAATAGGCGAGTTTTTTGGACAAGTGGGGAGGCGCTTGATATTCACGGCCTTCATAAGGGGATAAGAACACTCTCCCTTAACTCACACCCTTCTTCATCTTCAGCCCTTCCGTCCTCGAGCTCTAGTGCCCAAGCTTTAGCTTTTCCTCTTTTGAGAAGGCACTCCAATCATGTCTGGATCCGGAGCTGGAGGCAAGTGGATGGCCTCCTCCGTTGAGAAGAAGAACATTACGGAGCTCCGGGAGGCCGGCTATTTAGCCAAGGAGATTGCTCACCGACTCCCGGCAAAAGGGCAAATCGTCCCTACCCCCGAGCCCCATGAGAGGGTTGTGTTTCTCACACACTTTGTCCGTGGGCTGGGATTCCCTCTTCATCCATTCGTCCGTGGATTGATGTATTACTGTGGGTTGGACTTCCACGATCTGGCCCCCAACTTTATCCTCAATATCTCCGCATTCATAGTTGTGTGCGAAGCCTTTCTTTGCATCCCACCTCACTTTGGCTTATGGCTGAAGACTTTTAATGTAAAGCTAAAGGTGGAGCACGGCCAACAGGCCGAGTGCGGAGGTGCCATGGTGGGCAAGATGCCCAATACCACCTGGCTCGAGGCTCCTTTGTAGAGACGGTGAAGGAATGGCAATCGGGGTGGTTCTATATCACCGAGCCGCGCAACGCCAACTGGGTGGCGGCTCCCGTATTCCGATCTGGAGTCCCGATGCGGCTTACCTCCTGGCAAGAGAAGGGCCTGACCTGGGGATCTTTGGAAGAGATCACGGGGCTCCAAACGTGCCTCCAGAATATGATAACCCGGAAGATCAAGCTCGTTGATGTGATCCAAGTCATGCTTGTACGCCGGATCCTTCCGTGTCAGCGCCGGACATGTTATTTGTGGGAGTTCGATTCGGGCAAGCACCAGATGCTGCTAAGGCTTTTCGGCACGATGCACGAAGATATCTGGAAGGTGCTCTTCAAGGGCACCGACACACCGCCACCCTTGACCAAAGACCGCGGGCTCAACTTTAAGCGTCAGGCCAATTTGGTAATCTGCCATGGTATAGTCTTTCAGGGCACACTTCGAGGAAGGATACTAAGCCTTCTTATCAATTTCTTTTTCAGGCCTGGGTTGACCTAGCGGGACAGATTAATAGTCTGGCTCCGCTGCCTAAAGATGAAGAAACCCCACCCCTTATGAAGATGCTATTTCCGGTGCCTTACGACGTACTGGAGAAGAAGGTCAAAACCACGGCCAAGGGGACCAGGAGTGGGCTTTGCCGAAGGAGCACCTTGGTCATCTGGTCTAACGATGAGACAGACCCCTCAGCCACCGACGATGACGACAAGGAGGGAGGCAACTCCCCTCCTGCGAGAGGAAGGGAGAAAAGGGAGGCCCCCACGAGTTTGGAGGCGGAGGCGCCCAAGAGGGGAAGAGGCTCCCTCGCAGATAACGCCGCGTGGGATGTTGATAGCAGTCCGGAGCGACCTCACTGGACCAAGCCTCAGGCCGCCTCGTGAGTACCAGAATCAAAAATATCTGGCCTTCTCGGTTTGTAATATTGATACATATTAAACCTTGTCATTGCAGTCCGGCATGCGATGGCTCCCCGCTATCCTCGATAGAGGATTCGCTGGACTCGAAGGATATGGCTAGTATGTCTCTGCCACCTGCTCATTCCATCTCACCCAAAGGTGATAACGAGGTGGTGTCCAAAAAGACTTTCCCAGGCCCGGGGAGATTTCGGAGACCATCGGGGTGACGTCCCAGGATGACTCCTTGGCCGTCGGATATACGGGGGGAAAAGTCCCCATGAGGACTGGTGACGGGGCCCGAGTTCCCTTCAGGCCTCAGCCGGATACCATTTCGGAGATCTACATGGCTCTGGGGTCCAGCGAACGACATTCCCCCAAGGAGGGAATGTGCCTGTTCCACCGGTGACCTCTGTCCAACCAGAGGCACCGGATAATCTGCTGGGGGCGCTACGAGGCGCCTCTATCGTGGATGAGCATCGTGTCCTTATGGACACGGTAATAGAGAAGGTTCAGTTTATCAAAAGTAGACTGACCGAAGCCTGCACGAGCCTTCTAATGGGCTTTGAGGTAAGTAATGTGATTGTAGGAAAAACATCATCGTATAGACAGTAGCCCCTGATGCTCTGTTTGGTGTTCGGGAGGAAAAGCCAAACAAAGGATCGAGAATGAATTTCGCATGAGTCTAACATGAGTTGTCTATGTGAATAAGCAGGTATCGCTGCAGGCTGCCACTGCTCATGTTGCGGAAGTTTCCGGACTGAAGCAGAAACTGGAGCGGGCCGAGGAGGAGCTCGGCCTCATGAAGAAGCAGCTGGAAGATAGCCAAGGTATGCAGTAACCTATGGGTACATTTCGAAAAAATGAGTAGTCCAGCCGGACTAAAGTGTCATAAACTTTATTAGTGGCCACGACCGAGGTGGCGGCCCTTAAGAAGGCGCTAGATGAGGCCGAGGACAAAGCGGCCAAGGAACGCGCCTCGCGCGAGGAGCACGTGGCCCGGGTTGGCGAGGCACAGCAACAGCTCCAGGGCGCGATAGAGAGGTTTGAGTCCTTAGAGCGCGATTTTAAGGTGCAAGAGTCTGAATTGGCAAAGGCCCGCCAGAGCACGCAGGATGCACGAGCCGAAGCCCTGAACGCCCTCCAGGAAATTCACGGCCAAGAAGATTACAGCAGGTAACTCTTTCATCATGCATAGCAAGTGTGTAGAAGAAACGTTCCTTGTACTTATCCTGAATTTGGATTTTTCAGGGGCGTTTACAAATCTGCCGCATAGTGTGTCAAATGCTGCCGAGCATTATAGAGCCGAAGAAGGGATGTCTGCGGAGAAGCTATTCTGGTCCCAATATCTGGGATCTTAACATCCGGTGCCCTTCAGCGACCAGCTAAACCAGTTGGTCGAGCTGCATAGGTTGGCAGAGCTAGCCATGAAGGACCTAATAGTCTGGTTGTGGCCTGCCGATCCTATACCTAGCAGCTACTTCGGGCTTGTGCAGCGGCTTGTGAGTGACTGTCCGCGGGTCGAAGTCGTGAAGCGGTCGATCTGTGTTGAAGGTGCGTGTATGGCCTTTGCTCGCGGCAAGACGCATTGGGCAAAGTTGGATGCCAAGAACCTGATGACCGAGGGACCGCCAGAGGGCAAGGAGCATCGTCCGCCCAAGCACTATTTTGAAGGTGTCCTTGAGGGGTCCCGCCTTGTGGCAGAGCAATGTTCGAAGGATATCATATTCCCATGAGAACATGTGTATTACCTTGCCCTATAATATGGAACAATGGTGTTTATGTAGTATAATGCTTATGATTTAAATTTACCTCATGTGCGGCCGTTTATTAACTCTGAGGGTTGACCAGTCGTCGGCTTCTGCCCCCATGTAGATAGTACGGGGGTGTTCGGGATAAATCTAAACACTCTTTACTCCACATTCTGGTCCTTTTAAGGAGGTGTTTAGCGCAACAAACAAGGCAATCAGACTATGTGGCCTTTACCGCCCTCACTTAGCCATAGGAGTTTGACAATTGAGAAAGTTGGCGAAGCTCCTGGTATTCGGAAGACCGAACTAGGGGCGCTATGCGCGCCTAATCGGGGGAACCGATTCTTCGCAAGAAGCGGAAAAAATCTCTAACAATATGGAACCTCTCGAACAGCTGACCGGCTCTTGCCGCATCATGACAGTCAGTTTTCGGCTTTCTCTACTGAGGTGCTCGTCCGGAAGAACCGGGACACAATCGCAGTAGTTCTCCCTTTACTACCCTAGTCGATATAGCGGAATGTAAGGTAGCAAGCACAGGAGCCGGGCAACCCAACTATTGACCAAAGACATGATTCGGAGCCGATGCATATAATGCTATAAGTTCGGGGTGCCAAACTGTACTATAAAAGTGTTCGGACTTTTATTGCCATAGTGTTGGGTGTAATGAAGCCCCTGGCGTAGTAATACATACCATGGTGTATGTGTGCGGCGAGTACTTAATACCGAGGTGAGTAAACGAAAAAATGAAATAATGAGCTGACGCTACTGTGTATTCACCATTGTGATGCAACTAGTACGTCAAGGCGTACTTTGTACAAGTAATGTGATAGGCAAAATAGGGCTATTTAACATGCCGCAACCAAGGGCGAGCTACATGCGGGTATGAAAAGCGAGTATGGCAATTGTTTAGTAGAGACCACCTGGGGATTCCCTTGTAAGCCAGAGCTCCTTGCCTCCTTGGTGTGTTCTGCAAGCAGGTTGTCCGCATAGACCTTCAAAAGAGAAGAAAACTTGTAAAAAGAAAAGGTAAAATCGTGCGAATCCCAGGGTGGGTCGAGCCGTACAGTGGGTCGCGAACGAGTTATGCCTCCGTCAATTCCCCTAGGGTTTTGAGTGCGTAATTTATGTACACGCAGTATTGGTGCCATTGCCTCATCAGGGCTAGGACGGAGGTCAAATTGCTAATTCGTCCAAGCCGAGCTGTCCTGCTGCAGTGTGGTCCGGACCCTCTTGATGATGTCTAGGGGCTCGGCAGCCGGATTACAATGCTTCTTGAGAAGGCCGCTCTGTACTTTTGCTGCTAGGGCGGCAGTGTGCTCCTCTGTACGGAGGGAGCGTTCCGTGTTTCCATTTACTGTAATGATGCCACATAGGCCGGGCATCTTGAACTTGAGATAAGCGTAATGTGGCATCGCATTGAATCTAGCGAATGCGGTTCGTCCGAGCAGGGCGTGATAGCCGCTGCGAAATGGGGCGATATCAAAGATTAGTTCTTCACTTTGGAAGTTACCCGGGGAATCGAATACTACCTCTAGTGTTATTGAACCCGTACAACGGGCCTCTACGCCTGGTATGACTCCTTTAAAGGTAGTCTTTGTGGGCTTGACTCGTGAGGGGTCGATGCTCATTTTACGTACTATATCCTGATAGAGCAGGTTGAGGCTGCTACCGCTGTCCATTAGGACTCGTGTTAGGTGAAATCCATCGATGATTGGGTCGAGGACCAGTGCGGCTGAAATGCCATGGCGGATGCTGGTGGGATGATCTCGGCGGTCGAAGGTGATCGGGAATGACAACCATGGATTGAATTTTGGGGCGACTAGCTCTAACGCATAGATGTCCCTAAGTGCGTGCTTGCGCTCCCTTTTGGGATGTGTGTAGCGTATATCATGTTCACCGTTTTGATTTGAGGGGGAAATTTCATTTGCTCCCCAGTGTTCGGCTGCCGGGCTCCGTGTCATCGTCCTCGCTTTGTGATTCTCCTTCCTTGTTTCTGCTATTGACCTTGCTGGCTTGTTTAAATACCCGGCAATCTCTGTTAGTATGGTTGGCCGGTTTGTCTGGGGTGCCATGTATCTAGCAAGGACGATCGAGTATGCAGTCCAAGCTGGATGGTCCTCCGCTGCTCCTTTTATAGGGCTTCTTTCGCTGGCCGGACTTGGAACCACTGAATCCAGCGTGAATTGTAGTGTCATCGGTGTTATCGCCATTGCTTCAGCGTTTGTGTCTGTTGCGCCAGAGCTTGTCGGTGCTGTTTTTGGCCTCGGCAGGGCCTATGTCGTTGGCTGAGTTTGTACTGCGAGCCAGCCAACTATCCTCTCCCGCGCAAAAGCGGGTCATAAGTGACTATTGACTTGCAAGATAGGATCCACAACTCACATATATTTATGGAAACATAATAGGTTCAGATTTGAAATCATGGCACTCGGGACCTAGTGACAAGCATTAAGCATAGCAAAGTCATAGCAACATCAATCTCAGAACATAATGGATACTAGGGATCAAACCCTAACAAAACTAACTCGATTACATGATAAATCTCATCCAACCCATCACCTTCCAGCAAGCCTACGATGTAATTACTCACGCACGGCAGTTAGCATCATGAAATTGGTGATGGAGGAAGGTTGATGATGACGATGGCGATGGATTCCCCTCTCCGGAGCCCCGAACGGACTCCAGATCAGCCCTCCCGAGAGAGATTAGGGCTTGGCGGTGGCTCCGTATCGTAAAACGTGATAAATCCTTCTCCCTGATTTTTTTCTCCCTAAACGTGAATATATAGAGTTGGAGTTGAGGTCGGTGGAGCCTCAGGGGGCGCGTCCCAGGGGGGTGGACGCGCCCCCACCCTCATGGACAGGTGTGGGCCCCCTGGTGTTGATTCTTTCGCCAGTATTTTTTATAAATTCCAAAAATATTCTCCGTGAAGTTTCAGGTCATTCCGAGAACTTTTATTTGTGCACAAAAAAACACCATGGCAATTCTATTGAAAACAGCATCAGGCCGGGTTAGTTCCAGTCAAATCATGCAAGTTAGAGTCCAAAATAAGGTCAAAAGTGTTTGGAAAAGTAGATACGATGGAGACGTATCAATGCCCATCACATGTTTGATGGAATGCAGACCCCGATGCCCGATGACCCAAGGTACTAGGATGATCTCATGGCGGGCATGATCAATGAGGGTGGCCAAGGGGATGGTGGCCAAGAGACTCAAGGCAGAAAGACCGAAAGAAAAGATACTCAAGGCCAAGAGACGGAAGGCCAAGAGAGTGTCAATATCGAGTAAGATCCATTGTTTGAGGAGGAACTATCTCATCAAGCCCGGTCACAAAAGAGTTGGTAAAGTGTGACGACCGGAGCATACACGAAGGAGGAGGACAAGTTGTTTTGCGAGGCTTGGATGAAAATTGGACAAGATCCCAAAACGGGCACCGAGCAAAACGGTTCAACATTTTGGAAGAGAGTCCATGATTTCTTCCATGAACATAGGAAGTTTGAACCCTACAAATTTGAGAGTGACCGAGGTGATGTGTCACTTCAAAAGAGGTTGAGCTTCATCCAAGTAGGCGCTAGCCGAATCGACAGCCAGAGTGTAGGCGAATGCACCCCCACCGCCACCAGCCCCGCCCGCATCAGAGCTTGTGAAGGAGGATTGGAGGGGCCGTGGTAGTTACAGCGCAATCGTGGTAGTGGATGAACATGTGACGCCCTCGATTCAATCGTACACTAATCATACACGCAAATGTGTATGATCAGGATCAAGGACTGACGGGAAGATATCACAACACAACTCTAGAGACAAATTAAAATAATACAAGCTTTATATTACAAGCCAGGGGCCTCGAGGGCTCGAATACATAAGCTCGAATACACAAGAGTTAGCGGAACCAATAATATCTTAGTACAAATATAAGTTAAAAAAGTTCTGCCTTAAGAAGACTAGCACAAACATCAACGATCGAAAAGGCAAGGCCTCCTGCCTAGGAGCCTCCTAAACTACTCTAGGTCGCCAGCGGCCGTCACGTAGTAGTAGGCACCCTCAGGGTAGTAGCAGTCATCAGTGGTTTCATCTGGCTCCTGGGATCCATCATCTGGTCGTAACAATCGGGTATGGGGAAAAAGAGGTAGCAAAGCAATCGTGAGTACTCTTACAAAGTACTCGCAAGACTTACATCAGATCTAAACAAAGTATGCATCTGTATCAAAGGAATGGGTTGTTTCTGTGGACTAAACTGCGGATTTCCAGAAGAGAAGGGGAAAGCCTAGCCTATTGAAGACTAGCATCTTCAAGCAGCTCCAAGCATCTTGCAGCATCAAAAGAGATAAGAGTTGCATATTATAATATTAGTAAGTATGTTGTAACATTGCCCAGAGATCACTTCCTCGACTCCCTGCGAGGAAACAATCCCGGAGCCATCATTTCCATTACATGCCTCAGCATCCAGTTCTAGTTGTATCGATCGGGATACAACTCTGAGTGTCCGTTACCGTAGGACAGGCTATCGATAGATGGTTCCTTCCCTGCAGGGGTGCACCAACTTACCCAACACGCTCGATCAACTCCAGCCGGACACACCTTCTGGTCATGACTGGCCTCGGTCGATCAACACACCGCAGCCCTACCTAGGCTCGACAGAGAGGTCAGCATGCTGGTCTAAATCCTAAGCGCGCAGGGGTCTTGGGCCCATCGCCCATTGCACTCATGCACATTGCGTACGCGGCCGGTGAGCAGACCTAGCTACCTCCATAAACAAGGCAGATGCTTATGCAGTCCAACCCGGCGTGCGCTGCTCAGTCACTGACGTCCGGAAAGCTTCGGCTAATGTATATGATGCAGAGTGCCCATACTTATTCCCGCGTGATGGTTAGTGCTATCAGGGCAGAGGCCCCTTAGCTCAAATATGCAAAATCATAGTGGATTAGGAACGCGCGGTAACGAGCAGAGACTCACGATCGATGTGACCCCGTCGCCCCGTCTTGAGGACTCATGGCAAGGGCAAAGAATGCCCAGCCACGCCTCGTAATTATCTCATGGGAACCTTCCAGGTCAACCTGACTCCACATCACTCGCAATTAAGCTCGCGCGGGTACCCCTCAGGGCCAACCCGTCTTTAGTAACATGGTTCAGTGTAAAGTCGTAGTAACCATAGTACCCGTGTGTCTAACACCAAGGGGAACCCTGAGGAATCACCCTCGATGGAATTCCACCTGATGTTATCGTCAAGGTGAAGGAATGAGGAATCACCCTCGAGGTCCACTCTTGAGGAGTTGCACGACAGTGTCATTATCGGGAGTGGAGAAGGAGGAATCACCCTCGATGACCATAACCGATGAAGTAACCTACAAGGTTAACATAAGAAGTGCTGATGAGGTATCACCCTCGGCACTCGATAGTAACCCAGTAGTGTCGAGCAACTAAGGGGAAAGTGATGTGCGGTGCCGGGGCCTGGTCTTCGATCCCGTTGATCGGGTCTTCTGATAATCCAGCGGGGCAGTCAGGGCAAAGTGGGGGTCTCTGATGGGTCTCTACCCAGCCTATACTAAACAGTTTAGGATAAGTAGGTAGGTAACAATAGGAGGTTACAATAAACAGGCTATGCAGCAGGATAACAGTAGTAGTAGCAGATTCTAATGCAAGCATAAGAGAGAAGGGAATGGGCGATATCGAAATGCTCAAGGGGGGTTTGCATGCCTGGAAGCTCCGCTAAAAGGGAAGAAGGATCGTCGTCGACGTAGTCAATCATAGCGGCATTAGCATTGGTCTTGGGGTCTACCGGAGAGAAGAGGGGTAAGCAACAGTAAATACAAGCAAACATAAGCAAGACATGATGATACGCGGCGCTAAGGGTGATCTATGATAGTACTACACGATACCCACGAAGGGGGATAACATGTGGGAAAGTTTTCCCAAAATTTGGCTTTTTCGGACAAATGAAAGAGAGGAGACGGTTGCACGTTTGTTATGCTAGGGATATGTGGCAGACGAACGGACCACGTATTTGGAACCGTCTCATTGTTCTAAGCAATTTTCATGTATAAAGCTTTTTCATCTGACTTACAGTTTAATTTCTATGATTTTTCAAAGATTTAACAATATTATGAATTTATTATTAATTCTAAAATGGAGTTATTGCACCAGCATGACATCATCGGTCAACACTGACCGTTGACTGGTCAGATAGGGCAGTGGGGCCCGTCTGTCATTAACCCAGCTTAACTAAACAGGTTTAACTTAACTAACCTAGTTAATTAGGTTAACTAATCAAAATTAATTAAGTTAATTAATTAATTAATTAATTACTATTATTATTTTAAAATCTCTTTTTTTAATTTCTTCTACATGGGCTGGGCCCCACCTGTCAAAGGCCCATAGGCCATAGCGGGTGCGGGTTATTGGGCGCGGGCACGGGCGCCCGACGGGGTGAGCCCGAGCGCAGCGTCGCCCAGACGCAGGGGTGCGCCGGTGAGGAGGAGCGGCTCAGGCGCGGTGTCCGGCGCGGCAGGGCGGGGCAGAGGAGGGCAGGGGCGGTCATGGCGAGGTGTCGGCAGTGGCCGTGAGCGGTGAAGGCGCGGGTCGCAGCGGAGGCAAGGCCACGGCGGGGCAGGGAAGTAGCGGGCGGGCGCTGGCTGCACGGGGTGGCACAGCATGCGGAGGAGGAAGTCGGAGACGAAGCGCAGCGGGGTAGCAGCAGCGGGGCGCATCGGTGGCAGCTGCGGGTGAGCAGAGACGAGCGAGCACGACGGCATGCGATGCGACGCGGAGCAGGGCACGGGCCGTAGTGGTGGATCAGCAACAGCGGAGGCGGCTCGACGGGTGCGGCAGGGCGCCGCCAGGGGTGGGCTAGCAGTGTACAAAGGGGGATGCCGGGGAGGCATTGCACGGCTGGAGCGCGGGCGCAGTGGGCGGCAGCAGCGGCCGGCAGAAGTGGGCGGCGGCGATGCGAGCAGCCGCGGGCAGAGGCATGGGCGCAAGCGGCGACAACAGGTGCGGGGTGGGCAAGCAGCGGCGACCTACAAGGACAGCAGCAAGCCCGACGGGGCAACGCGGCCTGTGAGAGGTTCGACACGGGGAGGTGGGCACGTAGCACGCACAAGTAGTAGAAGCAGCAGTGGCACGTACAGAGGAGCTCGGGCTCCAGCCATGGCGACTATATACGAGCACGAGAGCAGCGACAAAAGGCATCGATCGAAGGGGAAAAGTGACGGATCAGTAGAGAGGCTCATGCTCGTTGGAGAGAAGGCCCGGGGACGACTCGAGGTGCTCGGGGCAGCGCAGATCGACGACGAGCTCCGATGCGTCCGACGGTGGAAGACGACGATGGAGCGAGTGCTGCCGTGCTCCCCGGCTCCAGGCGCTTGGCGTAGACGGTGAAGAAGACGCCCGCGAGGCGAATGGACAGGGAGGTGGACGCGGGGATGAAGGTGGGCGCGGCTAGGGCGGAGCCATGGCGATGGTGGCTTGGTCTCTTGCGCGAGGAAGAAGAAGCGGTGCAAGGAATGAAGGGGGAAGTGTCTAGGGTTTGCCCGAGGCTCGAGGGAGACCTTATCTGCATCAGGGAGACACGGGATAGACGTTGTGTGGCCATCCGCAGCCATGGACGGGGCTCATGTGTCCACGGCGCTCCTGGTGAGCAGTAGGAAGGAGGAGGTGGTGAAGTGGGGTGGGCTCCCACTGTTGAACTAGAGCCCAGTCCACCAGTAGTTTAGATCTTTTACTTTTTTGTTTTAATTATTTGTTTCCTACTTTGCATTTTATTTGAGCTACTACATGAGTTTTGTTTAATACAAAACTTGGCACAAAAATACAATGCAACATTCTAGGTTGCTAAAAAAAGTTCCAAAGCATGTGGGAGTGTCTAGCTATTTTCAAAAATTGAAAAGGCCAACTTTAAATGTTGTTGGACCACTAAATAAATTTCCAGGGGCACTTTGGGAATCCAAAAGAGAATGGTTCCAACATGACAAATATCCAGGGATTATTTGCCACCATTTGAACATTTTAGATTTTATGTTTGAAAACTTTAATTTAAATTTGAATCTGGACCGGATTCAAACCAATGCGAGTTTAACAATAGTAATCATGATGACATTGCATCATTAGTAGGGAATTACTGTAGCTTAATTATCCGGGCGTCACAAAGGGGCGGAGTAAGGGGGAAAGACTCGGGAAGGACGGAGCTCAACACAAGATAGTTACCTGGGGGCTATCTCAGTGAACGTGGCGTAGAGGCACCTCTCGAGTCGAAATTCAAGAAAGACGTTGAGAGCAAGGTAAGGAGGTGCAACAAGAAGCTTCAACCGGGTAGGCAATCGTTCGTTGCCTAAAATAGAGGGTGAAGGGGTTCAGAGCAATGGGAGTAGGTATTGCATCTGATACCAGAATAGATCGCTAGGAATGTGGCTTGTGATTTACATACGAAGCCAAGTGTGAGGAACAATTTTGGAAAACAGGGATGTACAGGAGAGTCAGGTTTCGATCCTGTGGAACTGTGGGTTAAAAAATAGGAAGGGTGTTGACATCTTGCACGGTCATGATAGCAAGGCATGTCCGAGGATAGCCTATCAGTTATGCTGGCAACAACGTCGGTACCAAGGGCAAGGGACGAAGAGAACCATTTTCCTGCTCGTTAAAACGAAGCGGACCAATAGGCAAAGTTCTCGTCCATCGGTGGTTACCGGAATGTCAACGACAATAATAACAGGGTCTTACTAACAAATTGTACACCGAGGTGTTTACATAAGCAGGGAACTATTACTGCTTAGATCTCATGAATTATAAGAAAGATTAAACAAAAACAATGGAAGGGAAAATATGATTGTTAGTTTAATCAGAACAATAGAAAGCAAAATCTGTTTAAACACAATTGTAAGGAGTATTCCCTTCCCAAGGACAAGCAGAGGACGATATCCCTGGCAGGATAGTAAGTAGATAACCAACTAGGTAAAGGGGCGGGGGAATTCATGTTGTTGCCCATACAACAGGGTTTGGATAATCGATCAAGAAACATTTAGCATTGCGCTTCCAATGTTCTTATGATGACCGGAGTACCACAGACATGCTTCAGGATAGCATTGACATGGTCATCAGGTAAATGTCAGACTTTTGGATTCACAAAGGATCCCGCGGGAACTGCTAGAATAGTTCATACAGTTTCATTATGGAAAGGATGAGGATGTGTCCGATGGGTTCAGCAGCAATCCATCGACATGTCAAAAGGATGTAATGCCAAAATGATAAGAACAAGTTTGTGTTGGGGGAAGGCAAGAATGTTGTCGATGATAACCAAAATCATCGAGGGGCAAGGATCGTATTTCTCATCATGAATTCGATTGATATCCTGGAAGAGCATCAGAATGTTGGTGATGATCATGACACATTTGTCGAGAGATTTCATGAAGATGTAATCGATCGGCGATGGCATCAAGTCAACGGAATGATTGTAGCGACCAGACCTCAAGCAGTCTGATCTCTGTGCTCCGGTGTCATCCCTGGATCAGTAATGCTGACACCACACAGTACTTGGAGGATTTATAGTAGAGTAGCAATCACACACTTATTAAATCGAGTGTCTCAAGAGAGAACTTATTACAATAAATATGGCTTAAGGCCATCTAATAACGATAACAGCGGAAGGCTTGGAAGATAAGTGAGTCCATCAACTCCAACGGCATCACTGAGTATAGAACCACGACCTAAAAACTCCTTAATCATCGTCTGAAAAGTCTGCAACATTAACGTTGCAGGCCGAAAACGGGTCAGCACATGGAATATACTGGCAAGGTAACACATAGAGAGTAATGGAATGAAACACCTATAGTATATGCATATTTGGCTGGTGGAAAGCTCTATGGTTACAGTTTTGTGTAAAGCCAATTTTCCCTACTTCAAAGGAATAAAATTTTAATTACTATCAAGGTGGTTGTTAAACATTGAGAATGGTTGACAGCATTCTCAATCCCAATTAAGTATCATCATTAAAAACCAACAATATTAATTTAAAGTAACATGATGAGATTCACATGATAATCCAAGTACTAGATACTCAAGATGTCCATAACCGGGGACACGGCTAATCATGATTAGTTTGTTACACTCTGCAGAGGTTTGCGCACTTTTCCCCACAAGACTCGATCGCCTCCGTTTGTTTTATCGCACTACATGGTGTTTGAGAAGACGGATGACCGAGACATAGTCTTTCAGAAGCGCTAGCACCTTACGATCGGGTAGATCGTACCACCTACATCCCCTACATCTGCTAGTCTACCACTGTAAGAGTTCGCACAACTTAGTCAACTATGCTAGAGCCCATAATAGCTTGTGGCTGCACACGGAAGTTTCTAGTATGAATAGTCTCATGATCCCTTTGAGCCTGGGTGGCAGTCCAAAAGAAAACAGGCAAGTCCAGGAATACCCACGTGCCTCAATCCACCCAGATGTGTGTTTAAGTTGCCACCTTAGATAAACCATTAATTATCAATCTCACATCTGTCATGGATATCACTCACCCAATCCACGTCTACTAGCTTAGCATGGCATAATAAGCAAACGTAGAAGTAACTCCCAAAGGTTTGATAATAAACAGGTAATAGGTACTACCTCATCTACTTCCCATCCCACAATTTAATTAGATCCTAATCATGCAATGTGGGAGGATTGATCTAATGCAACAAAACTGGGTAGTAGCAAAGGTATGATCAAAGTGTTACTTGCCTTGCTGATGATCCGGGAAACCTAACAATTTGAAGTAACACGCGGCGCACTCCGGGTACTCTATCGCAGACAAACAAACAAGCATACAATAAGTACTCATCTAATGCATAGGTAAAACTCAAATAAGAGATCTAAGCAGAAGGTTCAACTTAAGAACTCCGGTTGGCAAAAAGAATCAAATCGAACGAAGCAACGAAATTCAAACGGCGAAAGAAAACAACTTCGTTCTAGTAATCTGGATCTAGGGCAAGTTTTACAGTAGCAAAATCTTGTTCAAGTTGGTTAAACGGATAGAGGGTTTCGAGACGAAACTCTCGGCGCTTGAATCGCCTGATTCCGATAAATGAGCGAAAAGTTATACTAAAACAAAAATCGGATCAGGAATCGCGATCAGAAAAATCGCGGATTTAATTCGAGAAAAAGAAAATGACGAACGGATTAACGAACGAACGTTCGTTATCCAGATCTAAACGATGAACGTGTTCGTTTGAACGAACAAACGAGCGAACGCTCGCTATTTAACCTAAATCGAAAAAAACTGATCTAAAAAAACGAAAACTAAAAAAAATCCGAAAAAAACCCGACGGAAAACCAATCGGTTTTCTAAAAAAATGGGCGGCGCAGATTACGAAGTGGCGGCGAACCTCGGCGGCGCGGCGGGGCGGCGGCTCCGGTGGGCGGCGGCGCGGGCGGCGGGCGGCGGCGCGGCGCGAGCGGCGGCGGCGCTGGCGGCTGGGGTGGCTCGGGGCTGGGGCTAGGGTTCCTCCCCGGGGGGCTGGGCCGACTTTTAAAGCCTGCCGGGCCAGAGTCCTATCCGGACACGGCCCGGTTAGGTCGGTTCCCTTTTTTTAAAATATTCCGCTCGGAAGAAAAATAAAAATAAATACTAAAAGGACTCCAAAAATCCTGAAATGAATTTTCCCGGGTTTCTAAAATCCAGCCCGACAAAGTGAACATTTATTTGGGCCCTAAATGCAATTTTGAAAAATGCACATTTTTCCTAAATTCAAATAAAACATCGAAAAACTCCAAAATAAAATCTTGTTTGATTTTATTATTAAATCCTCAATATTTCTCTATTTTGGGAAAGTCATTTTATTCCCTCTCTCATATTTTTGTAATAGAAATAATTGATGATAAAATAAATAAAATGAAATGATCCTATTCTCAAAATTTGAGAAAACTCAAATATGAAAATAACGAAATCCCCAACTCTCTCCGTGGGTCATTGAGTTGCGTAGAATTTTCTAGGATCAACCAAAATGCAAAAATAAAATATGCTATGCAATGATGATCTAATGTATAACATTCCAAATTGAAAATTTGGGATGTTACAAACCTACCCCCCTTAAGATGAATCTCGCCCTCGAGATTCGGGTTGGCTAGAAAATAGGTGAGGGTGGTCTTTGAGCAAATCTTCCTCTCGCTCCCAGGTGGCTTCATCCTCCGTGTGGTGGCTCCACTGAACTTTGCAAAACTTGATAACCTTGCTGCGAGTAACTCGGCTGGCAAACTCGAGGATCTTAACTGGTTTCTCCTCGTAGGTCAAATAATTATCCAACTGAATAGTTTCCAAAGGCAATGTATCTCTCAACGGTACGTCAGCCATCTCCGCAGACACTTCTTTAACTGAGAAACGTGGAACACATCATGTACTCCTGACAATCCTTCGGGCAATTCCAATCTGTAGGCTACTTCCCCCATACGTTCCAATACTCGATATGGTCCTACAAATCATGGTGCTAACTTCCCTTTAACTCCAAAACGCTTTGTTCCCCGAAGTGGAGATACTCGAAGATAAACTCTATCTCCGACTTCGTAAACTGTCTCCTTGCGTTTAGAATCCGCATAACTCTTCTGTCTCGACTGGGTTACCTTGAGCCTATCGCAAATCAATTTCACCTTCTGTTCAGATTCTTTAATCAAGTCAGGTCCAAACAACTGGCGGTCTCCAACTTCGTCCCACGACAGCGGTGTCCTGCACCTCCTTCCGTACAAAGCTTCGAAAGGGACCATCTTTAGACTGGTTTGATAACTGTTGTTGTAAGAGAACTCTGCATATGGCAAATTATCGTCCCAACTAGATCCGTAATCTAGCGCACAAGCTCTCAGCATATCCTCCAAAATCTGATTGACTCTCTCGGTCTGTCCATCTGTCTGTGGATGAAAAGTTGTACTGAATTCTAGCCTGGTACCCAAAGTTTCGTGCAACTACTTCCAGAACTTTGAGGTAAATTGGGTTCCTCTATCTGATACGATACTCCTTGGAACTCCATGCAGACATACTATTCTGGTCATGTATATCTTTGCCAACTTAGCACTGGTGTAAGTGGTCTTTACTGGGATGAAATGAGCTACTTTCGTCAATCGATCAACTACAACCCAAATTGAGTAATAGCCCGAACGAGTCCTGGGCAATCCCGTGATAAAATCCATGCCTAGCTTATCCCACTTCCATCGGGTATCGGCAATGGTTGTAACAATCCTGCTGGCTTCTGATGCTCTGCCTTTACTCTCTGGCATACATCACAAACTGCTACATACTCTGCAATATCCTTCTTCATTCCGTCCACCAGAAAATATCCTTCAAATCCAAATACATCTTGGTATTTCCTGGGTGAATTGAATACGGTGAATCGTGTGCCTCTTGCAAAATCAACTTCCTGATCTTCGGGTTATTGGGCACGTAAACACGGTCTTCAAACCATAGGGTATCGTGCTCATACTCACGAAATCCTTTAGCTTTTCCTTTGCTCAGTTTCTCCTTTATAGCGGCAATCTCTTTGTCAGTTCTCTGAGCTTCTCTGATTCTATCCATCAAAGTTGACTGAATCTCTAGTGCTGCTACATAGCCTCTCGGAACTATTTCCACACATAGTTCATGAAGATTTTCTGCTAACTCCTTGGGTATCCCTCCCATCATTAACGTATTGACATGGCTCTTACGGCTTAACGCGTCAGCTACTACATTAGCCTTTCCGGGGTGATAGTGCAATTTCATATCATAATCTTTGATAAGCTCCAACCATCTCCTTTGTCTGAGATTCAACTCCTTCTATGTGAAAAGGTACTTCAAACTCTTATGATCCGTGTACACCTCACAATGGTTTCCAATGAGGAAATGTCTCCATGTCTTCAATGCATGCACTACGGCTGCTAACTCCAAATCATGCGTGGCATAATTCAACTCATGGGGCTTCAGTTGTCTTGAGGCATATGAAACAACTCTCCCTTCCTGTATAAGCACTGCTCCAAGTCCTCAACGTGAAGCGTCACAATACACCTCATAATCTTTGGTCTGGTCTGGCAAAATCAACAGTCGTGAGGTAACCAAGCGTTTCTTCAACTCCTGAAAACTAGCCTCACACTCCTCCGTCCATATGAACTTGGTATCTTTCTTCAACAACTCCGTCATAGGCTTCGCAATCTATGAGAAATTCTCAATAAACCTCCGGTAGTATCCTGCGAGTCCAAGAAAACTCCGGATCTCTCCAACTGTTGTTGGGGCTTCCCACTTGGTCACGGTTTCAACTTTAGCGGGATCTACTGCTATACCTTCTCCGGATATAACGTGTCCGAGGAATCCTACTTCCTTCAACCAAAACTCACATTTGTTGAACTTGGCATATAATTGGTGTTCTCTGAGCTTTCCAAGTACCAAATGCAAATGCTCCTTATGCTCCTCTTCATTCTTCGAATATACCAGGATATCATCAATGAACACTACGACGAACTTATCCAAAAACTCCATAAACACTTTGTTCATCATGTTCATAAAATAGGCAGGCGCGTTAGTCAGACCAAATGACATAACGGTATACTCATACAGCCCATACCTGGTGGTAAAAGTTGTCTTCGGAATATCCTGTTCTCAAATCTTCAACTGGTGGTATCCTGATTGCAAATCGATCTTGGAAAATACTTTAGCTCCTTGCAATCGATCAAACAGATCGTTGATCATTGGTAGTGGGTACTTGTTCTTGATCGTTACCTCGTTCAATCCTCGATAATCAACAACCATCCTTAATGATCCATCCTTCTTCTCCACTAGAAGTACTGGCGATCCCCAAGGCGAAGAACTTGGGCGAATATATCCCTTATCCAGTAACTCCTTAATCTGCTTCTTAATTTCCACCAAATCCTTTGCTGGCATCCTATATGGTCTCTTTGATATTGGCCCAGTGCCTGGCAATAGCTCAATCAAAAACTCAATATCTTATCTGGTGGCATGCCTGGCAACTCTTCTGGAAATACATCAGGGAACTCCCTTACCCCTGGTACTTCCTCCTGCACAACTCCTATTAGGCAATTTACTTGGGTCCTCTTTGGCACATGCCGGGATACATACTTGATCCTTCTCCCTTCTGGTGTGGTAAGAAAAATTGACTTACTGGCACACTCAATATTCCCTTCATACTTTGATAACCAATCCATGCCTAATATCACATCCAATCCTTGAGATTCCAATACTATTAGGTCTGAGGGAAAAACATAGTTACCAATCCTTAATGGTAACCGATCACACCATAGACTAGCCACATACTCTGCTCCTGGCGAGGTTACTAACATGGGTGACCTAAGGGATTGGGTTGGTAGGTTATACTTATCCACAAATCCCCTTGAGATGTATGAATGCGATGCTCCAGTATCAAAAAGAACGAGTGCAGTAAATGACTTAACCAAAAACTTACCTATTACTGCATCGGGCTGAGCTTCAACCTCCTCCACGCTAACGTGGTTCACCTGTCCCCTGTTGAAAGGGTTCGGCTTCTTCCCAGAACTTCCATTGCCATTTTGGCCTTCAGGACATTCATTGGCATAATGTCCTGGCTTCGAACACTTATAGCAAGTGACTTGGCTCAAGTCCTTCTTGGCTGGGGTTGATTGGTTGGTGCGGTTCTGGCCATTGCTTCCTCCATTGCCATTACCATTCTTAGTGCCATTGTGATTGTGCGAGCTACCTCCCCCATGGGTATGGTGAAAATGTCCTCCCGGTCTAGGGGTAAAACGGGGCTTCTGCTGAGCTCCTGAATTGTACTTTCCTTGTCCATACTTCCTCTTGCGATTCTCAATTTGCTGCTGCTTCCCTTCAATCATAAGAGCATGATCTACCAACTCCTGGTAGTTGTTGAAGGTGGCTACCATCAACTGCATGCTCAACTCATCATTCAGTCCTTCCAGAAACTTCTCCTTCTTATTTGCATCTGTAGCAACGTCATCTGGGGCATAACGTGCTAGCTTACTAAACTCCTCCACATACTGGCCAACTGTCCGTCCTCCTTGGCGCAAGTTACGAAACTCACGCTTCTTCATGGCCATAGCTCCTGCTGAAACATGGGCAGTATGGAAAGCCTGCTGAAACTGGTCCCATGTGACAGTGTCGACTGGGAAGGTGGCTGTGAAATTCTCCCACCATGATGTTGCGGGTCCTTCTAACTGATGTGCGGCAAACTTCACCTTCTCCGCATCTATGCATCCTGTTGTGGTCAACTCCCTAGCTGTCTTGCGGAGCCAATCATCTGCTACTATCGGCTCGATGCTACAGGAAAACACCGGCGGATTCAGCCTAAGAAAACGGGCTAAGTGGTCAACAGGTGGTGGTGGTGGTGGGTTGTTGTTGTTGTTCCCCTGATTCTGATTCTGGACTAGCAACTGCATCAATGTGTTCTGCTGCTGGATCAACTGGGTGAGCTCCGGTGGAAAGGCAAATCCAGGGTCACGTCTCGGAGGCATCTGAGGGTTTAGAAAAGATGAGATATAAGAATAGAGAGGGTCTAAAGAGAAAACACTACCCACATGCACATGAGGCAAAAGCAAACAATTCACTTCAATCAATCAAACAAGGGCATACAATCGATCTAATTATCGCAAAAGTGCTCGGACTACTATATTTACATGGTGGACTACTACTACTGGTGAGGTGGTCTATTAGAAATATTCTACGGTTGTTGACTCCATAATATCTGCTCCAGCTTCATCAACATAATCATCATCACTACTATCTGCTTCCGAGTCGGTGCCGTCGATGATGATGTAGTCTTCCGGGCTAATCTCCTTGGGTTCTTCGTCTTCCTCTACTGGCGTCGGGCCTCCCATAAATATTCCAATCTTCTTTGTTAGGTCGGTATTCTTATCCACCAATACTTCAATTTCCTCTTCATAATCTTCATGTGTAGCCTTGAGTTCTTCCTCCAGTTCCTTGATTCTGGTCTTAGCCTTCTTCAGATCTATCATGTCGGCGCACATCTGGTTCTCCTGTCGTCGAATGTGCTGGTTTAACTCTTGGATAAAAGCTGCAATTGATCTATCATTCCGGGTGCTGATCATCTCCCAGTGTTCATCTCGGCCCCCACAAATCTGGTAGATAGTATCCCTGAGATCCTTGCGGTAGACTTCTCCAATGCGTCCCATGGTGATGTGAGCTGCCATGCTCTTTCCTAGACTCCAAGTTGGTGCATCAAAAGAAAATTCTATGGGCTCAGTGACTGGCATGAACGTCCTTCCTGGAACTTGAACTTGAATCATCTAGCGCTCTTCTTCAGGTAAAGTGGCGTTGTAGGTTCCCGTGAAGCTTGGTACTCCTATATTCAGGTATCTAGTGACTTCCTTCAAGTGACGTCCAAAGGGTGTATCTTCATCCGGTTGCGTGAACTTGTTCCTTGCATCCGCCATCCTAAAGAGTAGAAAAGATGAGAGGTCAGAAGAGAAGAGAGTGAGTAGTGATCTAGGTCTTTAGCTTAGTGGTCGTGTCCTACAGTCAGCGTGTGCTCTGATACCATCTCTGTAGCGACCAGACCTCAAATAGTCTGACCTCTGTGCTCCGGTGTCATCCCTGGATCAGTAATGCTGACATCACACAGTACTCGGAGGATTTATAGCAGAGTAGCAATCACACACTTATTACATCGAGTGTCTCAAGAGAGAACTTATTACAATAAATATGGCTTAAGGCCATCTAATAACGATAACAGCAGAAGGCTTGGAAGATAAGTGAGTCCATCAACTCCAATGGCATCACTGAGTATAGAACCACGACCTAAAAACTCCTTAATCGTCGTCCGAAAAGTCTGCAACATTAACGTTGCAGCCCGAAAACGGGTCAGCACATGGAATATGCTGGCAAGGTAACACATAGAGAGTAATGGAATGAAACAGCTATACTATATGCATATTTGGCTGGTGGAAAGCTCTATGGTTACAGTTTTGCGTAAAGCCAATTTTTCCCTACTTCAAAGGAATAAAATTTTAATTACTATCAAGGTGGTTGTTAAACATTGAGAATGGTTGACAGCATTCCCAATCCCAATTAAGTATCATCATTAAAACCCAACAATATTAATTAAAGTAACATGATGAGATTCGCATGATAATCCAAGTACTAGATACTCAAGATGTCCATAACCGGGGACATGGCTAATCATGATTAGTTTGTTACACTCTGCAGAGGTTTGCGCAGTTTTCCCCACAAGACTCGATTGCCTCCGTTTGTTTTCTCGCACTACATGGTGTTTGAGGAGACGGATGATCGAGACGTAGTCTTTCAGAAGCGCTAGCACCTTACGATCAGGTAGACCGTACCACCTACATCCCCTACATCTGCTAGTCTACCACTGTAGGAGTTCGCACAACTTAGTCAACTATGCTAGAGCCCATAATAGCTTGTGGTTGCACACAGAAGTTTCTAGTATGAATAGTCTCATGATCCCTTTGAGTCTGGGTGGCGGTCCAAAAGAAAATAGGCAAGTCCTGGAATACCTAGGTGCCTCAATCCACCCAGATGTGTGTTTAAGTTGCCACCTTAGATAAACCATTAATTATCAATCTCACATCTGTCATGGATATCACTCACCCAATCCACGTCTACTAGCATAGCATGGCATAATAAGCAAACGTAGAAGTAACTCCCAAAGGTTTGATAATAAACAGGTAATAGGTACTACCTCATCTACTTCCCATCCCACAATTTAATTAGATCCTAATCATGCAATGTGTGAGGATTGATGTAATGCAATAACACTGGGTAGTAGCAAAGGTATGATCAAAGTGTTACTTGCCTTGCTGATGATCCGGGAAACCTAACGATTCGAAGTAACACGCTATAACGCCCCAAGACCGATGTGCCAGGTGTCGTCCAGTTATTCACTTTTGTTGTCTTGTCATTGCTTGCGTGTCATGCTTTGCTTGTCATGTCATCATGTGCATTGCATCATCATGTTTTCAAAACTTGCATCCGTCCGAGTTTCCCCAGTTCCGTCCGTTGTCCGTTCTGAGCCCAGACACACTTGCACGCGCCCGCGGCATGTCCGAAATATTATTTTATAAGTGCCCAGAAAATGTTCTCGGAATGGGATGAAAGTTGGCGTGTGGTATTATTATAGTGTAGATAGACCGCCTGTCAAGTTTCATCGCATTCAGAGTTCGTTTGATAGCCCAACCATTAAACTATAGCGACGATATAGTCGGTCTAACATCGGACGTTTTCGGTCTCTGGAAACAGATGTCGGGCCCTCTCTCTCTCTCTCTCTGTTCTCCCCCTCGCAGTCTCGCCACAGCCCACCTAGTCCATCCTCCTTCACCTCTTCGCTTCCGGAGTTGTCTGATGCGATCGCACGGTCCCAAAACCCTCTCTGCACAGTGCATCGAACCCCTCACGTGAGCGTCCGAAATTTGTCCCGGACCCGACCCGAGCAGTCACCACCGTTGAGTCCGGATCATCCCCAAACATCTACAAAACGTCACCGTTTTCTCATTTGGTCTCCCTAAGCTTTTATTTCGCGACCGTCCGTTTAAGATCGGAGGGACCAAATGCCTCTATCCGAAAATCCTTTTGCTATATATAGCCCCAACCCTAAATCCTAGGGATCCGTCCCATCCATCTCATCACCGCCGCCGCAATCTTCTTTCTCCTTGTTTTCAGCGCTGAGCCAACCAGCCACTTTCTCCTCGATCCAAATCCTCACCTCACGATCCAGCCCCATGCTCGCACCGCCCCACCCCTATAGCCTCCTCCTTCCTCGGTCCCGAGCAGGAGAGCAGCCCCGCCGGCCAGCCAGGCCATCGGAACTCCCTCCGTCGTCGAGCACCGCTAGTAGATGAGCCCCGCACCAGCCCCATCTCTCCTTCCTTTGCCTTCCTTCTTCTCCCTTCTTCTCTGCTCCTCATTTTCCCTCTCTGTCTCTCGCAGGAGCAACCAGCCGGAGCCCCCGCAACCTCGACGCCGGCGTGCCCCATCTCGGCCCAGATCTGGTCGGTTCCCGTGCACCTTCGCCCCGCCAAGTCCCTCGTCGCACCTTCCCCCACCTCAAGTCCTCGTCGCCGGCCTCTGTTTCTGCGTGTGGAAGAGGACGACCAGCGCCAAGTCCCGCATCGCCGTTGACCGCGTCCCTGTTCGCCTGGAGCCCGCGCCAGATTGCACCAAGCCCAGCCACGCCAGGCTCCAGCTGGCCCGCGTCCGACCTCCCCAACCGGCCTCCTCCAGCCTCTCTGCACCGACCGGGCCAAGGCCCACTGAGTGAGGCCACACCCCAGCGCCCCGCCTTTGTTTTTCCTCCTGTTGGCCCAGCTTGATTCGGCCCATAGTATTTTTTTCCCTGGCTGCGTTTTTGTCCAATTATCCAGTGTAAAACAGTTTTGCAGAAAAGTCCCTCTAGATCATGCATTTAATATCTCCACAACCGTGCATCAGACTAAAACATTTTAGATATGAAACTTGCTCAGAATTTTGTCTAGTTTAATAATATGTCACTTTCATCCATGTTTAAAATGTTTAAAATGATGTTTGTTCAAAATTGCACCTATGCCATGCTAAAATGATTTAATTCATAACTAAATAACCGTAACTCCGAATTTAATAAACTTTATATGTAAATGGGGTAGAATTTTGCCTAGTTTATCATGGTGACATTGTCTTGCATGTTTAACAACTCTAAAATAATGTTTAGGGTAGAACAGTACCAAACCTTAAATTATGCATATGAGGATTTTCCGGAATTGTTGTTCGTTGCTTCCGGCCTCATTTAAACTTGCCTAGATAGGTAGTTTTGTTATGCTTCACCCCTTGCCATGTTAATCAACATTTAATATTGTTGGGTACATAACCGAGAGAGAACTAAATAAGCCATGTGGTGTTTCGTCAATATGCAACTCGTTGCATATTGATCTCCACTTAATTTGTAGTTTTGTTTGTGCCCCTTGCCATGCCATGCATATTTAAACTGGACATGCATCATACTTGATTGTGCATCATGCCATGTTCATGTCGTGGTTGTTTACTGTCTTGTTTGCTTCTTTCCGGTGTTTGCTTCTTCGGGTTGGTTCCGGTAACGTCGCGTTTGTGAGGACCCGTTCGTCTATATCCGTTTGTCTTCTTCATGGACTCGTTCTTCTTCCTTGCGGGATTTCAGGCAAGATGATCATACCCTCGAAATCACTACTATCTTTGCTTTGCCTAGTTGCTCGCTCTTTTGCTATGCCTATGCTGCGATGCCTACCACTTGCTTTCAAGCCTCCCAAATTGCCATGTCAAACCTCTAACCCACCATGTCCTAGCAAACCGTTGATTTGCTATGTTACCGCTTCGCGCAGCCCCTCTTATAGCGTTGTTAGTTGCAGGTGAAGATTGAAGTTTGTTCCTCGTTGGAACATGGAGGTGTTGTTCCTTGTTGGAACATGTTTACTTGTTGGGATATCACTATATATCTTATTTAATTAATGCATCTATATACTTGGTAAAGGGTGGAAGGCTCGGCCTTATGCCTGGTGTTTTGTTCCACTCTTGCCGCCCTAGTTTCCGTCATATCGGTGTTATGTTCCCGGATTTTGCGTTCCTTACGCGGTTGGGTAATGATGGGAACCCCTTGACAGTTCGCCTTAAGTAAAGCTCCTCCAGCAATGCCCAACCTTGGTTTTAACATTTGCCTCACCACCACCTACTTTTCCCTTGGGAGTCGCTCTCTCGAGGGTCATCTTTATTTAACCCCCCGGGCCAGTGCTTGTCTAAGTGTTGGTCCGAAATGGGCAGCCTACGGGGCCACCTCGGGGAATCTTGAGGGCTGGTTTTACTCGTAGCTTGAGCTATCCGGTGTTGCCCTGAGAACGAGATATGTGCAGCTCCCATCAAGATGTCGGCGTATTGGGCGGTGTTGCTGGTTTAGTTTTACCCTGTCGAAATGTCTTGTTGTACCGGGATACCGAGTCTGATCGGAATGTCTCGGGAGGAGGTCTATTCCTTCGTTGACCGTGAGAGCTTGTGATGGGCTAAGTTGGGACACCCCTGCAGGGATTTGAACTTTCGAAAGCCGTGCCCGCGGTTATGGGCAGATGGGAATTTGTTAACGTCCGGTTGTAGAAAACCTGAAGTCGACCTTAATTAAAATGAATCAACCGCGTGTGTAACCGTGATGGTCTCTTTCTGGCGGAGTCCGGGAAGTGAACACGGTTGTTGGAGTTATGCGTGACGTAGGTTGCTCTAGGATCACTTCTTGATCATAGTTTCTCGATCGTGCTTTGCCTTCTCTTCTCGCTCTCTTTTGCGTATGTTAGCCACCATATATGCTAGTCGCTTGCTGCAGCTCCACCTCCTAACTTTACCTTACCCATAAGCTTAAATAGTCTTGATCGCGAGGGTGCGAGATTGCTGAGTCCCCGTGGCTCACAGATACTTCCAAAACCAGCTTGCAGGTGCCGATGAGTCCGTGCAGATGACACAACCAAGCTCGGGAGGAGCTCAATGAAGATCTTGTCCTTTGTGTTGTTTCGTTCTAGTTGATCAGTAGTGGAGCCCAGTTGGGGTCGATCGGGGACCTTTGTCGCATTTGGGGTTCTTCTTTTATTTTGGTTCCGTAGTCGGACCTTGATTTTATCTGGTTGATGTAATGCTTTATTCTTGTATTTGTGTGAAGTGGCGATTGTAAGCCAACTATGTATCTCTTTTCCCTTAATGTATTACATGAGTTGTTTGCGAAGATTACCTCACTTGCGATATTGCTTTCAATGCGGTTATGCCTCTAAGTCGTGCTTCGACACGTGGGAGATATAACCGCATCGAGGGCGTTACACACGCGGCGCACTCCGGGTACTCTATCGCAGACAAACAAACAAGCATACAATAGGTACTCATCTAATGCATAGGTAAAACTCAAATAAGAGATCTAACCAGAAGGTTCAACTTAAGAACTCCGGTTGGCAAAAAGAATCAAATCGAACGAAGCAACGAAAGTCAAACGGCAAAAGAAAACAACTTCGTTCTAGTAATCTGGATCTAGGGCAAGTTTTACAGTAGAAAAATCGTGTTTAAGTTGGTTAAACGGATAGAGGGTTTCGAGACGAAACTCTAGGCGCTTGAATCGCCTGATTCCTATAAACGAGCGAAAAGTTATACTAAAACGAAAATCGGATCAGGAATCGCGATCGGAAAAATCACGGATTTAATCCGAGAAAAAGAAAACAACGAATGGATTAACGAACGAACGTTCGTTATCCAGATCTAAGCGATGAACGTGTTCGTTTGAATGAACAAACGAGCGAACGCTCGCTATTTAACCTAAACCGAAAAAAACCGATCTAAAAAAAGAAAACTAAAAAAACCAAAAAAAAACCGACGGAAAACCAATCGGTTTTCTAAAAAAATGGGTGGCGCGGATTATGAGGCGGCGGCGAACCTCGGCGGCGCGGCGGGGCGGCGGCGGCGGCGCGGCGGCGGGCGGCGGCGCGGCGGCGGGCGGCGGCGCGGCGGCGGCGGCGCGGCGCGAACGGCGGCGGTTGCGCTGGCGGCTGGGGCGGCTCGGGGCTGGGGCTAGGGTTCCTCCCCGGGGGGCTGGGCCGGCTTTTAAAGCCTGCCGGGCTAGAGTCCTATCCGGACACGGCCCGGTTAGGTCGGTTCCCTTTTTTTTAATATTCCGCTCGGAAGAAAAATAAAAAGAAATACTAAAAGGACTCCAAGAATCCCGGAATAAATTTTCCCGGGCTTCTGAAATCAAGCCCGACAAAGTGAACATTTATTTGGGCCCTAAATGCAATTTTGAAAAACGCACATTTTTCCTAAATTCAAATAAAACACCGAAAAACTCCAAAATAAAATCTTGTTTGATTTTATTATTAAATCCTCAATGTTTCTCTATTTTGGGAAAGTCATTTTATTCCCTCTCATATTTTTGTAATAGAAATAATTGATGATAAAATAAATAAAATCAAATGATCCTATTCTCAAAATTTGAGAAAACTCAAATATGAAAATAACGAAATCCCCAACTCTCTCCGTGGGTCATTGAGTTGCGTAGAATTTTCTAGGATCAACCAAAATGCAAAAATAAAATATGCTATGCAATGATGATCTAATGTATAACATTCCAAATCGAAAATTTGGGATGTTACAATGATGAAGCGAAAGGTTATTCGAACCACGGGTATGATACAAACTTGAAATCAAGATTGTTGTTCTGGGTGAAATGATATGACAAGGAAGATCGACGTAAGCTTAGCTCATCGTTGAAAATTGTGCTTCGGGAAGAAGAACCAAGTAGCATAGTTGAAAATTTGGCACAATAATGATATAGCCGATCAGGCTAGGAATTACTTGAAGGATTATTAAACATGTAAGCAATGAAAATTACTTAGAGTTATTGAATCGGAGTGCGGAATCGATTCGCTTATCGGTGCTCTTGGTTGACAAACAACCCAGAACCCATGAAGTGACAAAGACAGGGTAAGGTACTACTCCATCAAAACTTATAAGATGTAGTGCAATGGCATGATATCCTCGAGATACCAAGGGTAATACTCGAAGGTAGATGATAATAGAGGTTGGGCAGGCATATTGACCTGCAGAAGACAAGTGATTTAACTTGTCCAAGAAATGGGATCAGAGAAGAACATATGGTCGAAACCACGGTTGCAAGGATCAATTCCCTGATACCAAAGGATATTATATCAAGGAAAAAGTTATTATTACAAGAAGCTTCCATGATAGGATCTACATCGTGTCCATGGGCATGAACACAAAGGTTCAAGGTCGACTCCCACTTCTTCAATGCATAACCTTCCATTCACCTCTCATATTTCAACATTGACATTAGTTGTTGAAAGTTTTACCTGGTGCAATACTAGATAAGTATGACCCCTAAAATCTTTTGGATTCACACAGATTAGGGAAAGCGTTGGTTCAACCCATCGGGGCATCTCCTACCTCTTGAGCATGCGTTGGTTTTCCCTTGAAGAGGAAAGGGTGATGCAGCAATGTAGCATAAGTATTTCCCTCGGTTTTTGAGAACCAAGGTATCAATCCAGTAGGAGATAACACGCAAGTCACCTACTACCTGCACAAACAATCAAGAACTTTGCAACCTACGCAATAAAGGGGTTGTCAATCCCTTCATGGTCACTCACAAAAGTGAGATCTAATAAAGATAATAAGATAAATATTTTTGGTATTTTTGTTGTATAGATTGGAAAGTAAAGATTGCAAAATAGTAAACAAGGTGCGATAATAAAAAGAGAGGCAATATAATAAGGAAGAGACCCGCGGGCCATAGGTTTCACTAGTGGCTTCCCTCATGATAACAAGTATTACGGTGGGTGAACAAATTACTGCTGAGCAATTGATAGAAGAGCGCATAATTATGAGAATATATAGGCAATGATTATGAAATATAGGCATCACGTCCGTGTTAAGTAGACCGAAATGATTCTGCATCTACTACTATTACTCCACACATCGATCGCTATCTAGCATGCATCTGGAGTATTAAGTTCATAAGAACAGAGTAACACTTTCGGCAAGATGACATGATGTAGAGGGATAAACTCAAGCAATATGATATAAACCCCATATTTTTATCCTCAATGGAAACAATACAATACGTGCCTTGCTGCCCCTACTGTCACTGGGAAAGGACACCGTAAGATTGAACCCAAAGCTAAGCACTTCTCCCATTGCAAGAAAGATCAATCTAGTGGGCCAAACTAAACTGATAATTTGAAGAGACTTGCAAAGATATCAAATCATGCATATAAGAATTCAGAAAAGAACCAAATATTGTTCATAGATAAACTTGATCATAAATCCACAATTCATCGGATCTCGGCAAACACACCGCAAAAAGTATTACATCGAATAGATCTCCAAGAACATCGAGGAGAACTTTGTATTGAGAACCAAAGAGAGAGAAGAAGCCATCTAGCTAATAACTATGGACTCGAAGGTCTGTGGTAAACTACTCACACATCATCGGAGAGGCTATGGTGTTGATGTAGAAGCCCTCCATGGTCGAATCCCCCTTCGGCAGATCGCTAGAAAAGGCCCCAGATGGGATCTCACGGGTACAGAAGGTTGCGGCGGTGGAAAACTGGTTTCGCGCCCCCCCCTGATGTTTTTAGGGTATAAGAGTATATGGGCGAAAGAAGTATGTCGGTGGAGCTCCGTGGGGCCCATGAGGGTGGGGAGCGCACCTACCCCCTGGGCGTGCCCTCCTGCCTCGTGGAAGCTTCGTGGAGTTCCAGACTTCCACTCCAAGTCTCCTAGTTTGTGTTTGTTCCAAGAAAGATCCTCGCGAAGGTTTCATTCCGTTTGGATTCTTTTTTATATTCCTTTTCTGCGAAACACTAAAATAGGCACACAAAAAACAGAAACTGGCACTGGGCCTCCAGTTAATAGGTTAGTCTCAAAAGTAATATAAAAGTGCATATTAAAGTCCATTAAACATCCAAAACAGATAATATAATAGCATGGAACAATCAAAAATTATAGATACGTTGGAGATGTATCAGCATCTTAGGAACATATACCACAAACTTCAGAGTAAAAAATACAAGCTCGGAAGTAGAGCATGCTTAATAAAGTAGAGGATACAATTTACCAAACGCATTATATACCCATGGAAAGGCTCACAAGGTTATTGAATATGAAGGACACTGCCGGATGATAATCCAACAAGGGGTTATGGTCTACAACGGAGTTGATGCGAGTATTGGTACTCTATCAGAGGAAGAAGGAATGAAAGGGCATCAGATTAAAGAAACAACTGACTTATTCAAAGCTCAAATGCAAAGGAATTGTCATTTCCAAATCAAGGGATCAGAAGCCAACACTCTGATTGAGAATGGATAAGTTGAGTAGGCTTAGGGGTACAATCGATGGCAATTTGATTGGTCAAGATCCAACTCATGTTTAAAATGACGTCTGAGCCGGAAGGATGAATTCTAGGATCTGGTTGAGGATTGCGAGCATTCGCAACATATTGAATCAACGGACTCAAAATGATAAAGACAAAGGATGCCAATTAGATTACCAGACTTATGGGATTAATCATAATGCAAGCAAGCAATAATTTCAAGGGCAATAGGTTGTTGAGGATTTTCGGAAGATCGAATGTATTTCAAAGACTTTGGTGAAATACATTAATCAACTGGGGATGAGAGGATACTCGATAAGTGCGAGAAATTATCCGTACGGGTATTCAGGTGGCAAAGAACTGCAAGGCAGTAGGCACAAAGTATTCTCAGAACAATAGGAAGAATTTCTGGGTATCTTGTAGTAACAAGAGCAATTGGGGACGAATGTAAGAATGGCAAGTGTATGTAGTTATCCATAGGGGTTGACGGTGGAAGGGAATTGCAAACGCGATGAGGCCAAGATATTGGGTTAACATCGGAGAATATCTGCGGGGTCTTCTGATGAATCAAGCCATCATCTGGAATGAAGGGGCTCTCCAGGAGGAAGTAGTTACGAGATCCTAGTGTTAGAGTTAGCAAAATCATTTAACCCGAATAGGAGAGAGATCAAAGTCCCAGATTAAAGGAGAGGAATAAAAGATCGTAATACCACCCAATGGCGATGTGGGCCCGTAAGCCACACAACCATGTTAGTAAATTAGTTTCTCAAAGACTAGACTCAACTTCGGCCAAGGAGTTCGAAAGGGGGATCCTACAGGCAGTTGGCTCTGATACCAACTTGTGACGCCCTCGATTCAGTCATACACGCAAATGTGTACGATCAAGATCAAGGACTCACGGGAAGATATCACAACACAACTCTAGACACAAATTAAAGTAATACAAGCTTTATATTACAAGCTAGGGGCCTCAATGGCTCGAATACATAAGCTCGAATACACAAGGTTAGCGGAAGCAATAATATCTGAGTACAGAAATAAGTTAAACAAGTTCTGCCTTAAGAAGGCTAGCACAAACATCAACGATCGAAAAGGCAAGGTGATACGTCTCCAACGTATCTATAATTTCTATGTATTCATGCCATGTTTAGAATATTTTTACATGATTTTGGTATGATTTGGTTAGAACTAACCTGGACTGACGTTGTTTTTAGCAGAACTACTGTGGTGTTGTTTTTGTGCAGAAATAAAAGTTCTAAGAATGCGCTGAAAATCAATGGAGATTTTTTCTAGAAAATATAAAAAATACTGGAACAAAGAGTTACTAGAGGGGAGTCCCGTGGGCCCCATGAGGGTGGAGGGCGCGCCCCTGTGCCTCGTGGACTTCCTATGGGGCCCCTGACTTGTTCTCAGCGCCAACCTCTCCTATAAATCCCCAAACCTCCAGAAAATAACCTAGATCGGGAGTTCCGCCGCCGCAAGCCTCTGTAGCCACCAAAAACCAATCGGGACCCTGTTCCGGCACCCTGCCAGAGGGGGGATCCATCACCGGTGGCCATCTTCATCATCCCGGCGCTCTCCATGACAAGGAGGGAGTAGTTCACCCTCGGGGCTGAGGGTATGTACCAGTAGCTATGTGTTTGATCTCTCTCTCTCTCTCGTGTTCTTTATTTGGCACGATCTTGATGTACCACGAGCTTTGCTATTATAGTTGGATCTTATGATGTTTCTCCCCCTCTATCTCCTTGTGATGAATTGAGTTTTCCCTTTGAAGTTGTCTTATCGGATTGAGTCTTTAAGGATTTGAGAACACTTGATGTATGTCTTGCATGTGCTTATCTGTGGTGACAATGGGATATTCACGTGGTCCACTTGATGTATGTTTTGGTGATCAACTTGTGAGTTCTGTGACCTTGTCAACTTATGCATAGGGGTTGGCACACGTTTTCGTCTTGACTCTCCGGTAGAAACTTTGGGGCACTCTTTGAAGTTCTTTGTGTTGGTTGAATAGATGAATCTGAGATTGTGTGATGCATATCTTATAATCATACCCGCGAATACTTGAGGTGACATTGGAGTATCTAGGTGACATTAGGGTTTTGGTTGATTTGTGTCTTAAGGTGTTATTTTACTATGAACTCTAGGGCTGTTTGTGACACTTATAGGAATAGCCCAATGGATTGATCAGAAAGAATAACTTTGAGGTGGTTTCGTACCCTACAATAATCTCTTCGTTTGTTCTCCGCTATTGGTGACTTTGGAGTTACTCTCATTGCATGTTGAGGGATTGTTATATGATCTAATTATGTTATCCTTGTTGAGAGAACTCGCACTAGTGAAAGTATGAACCCTAGGCCTTGTTTCAACACATTGCAATACCATTTTCACTCACTCTTATCAGTAGTTACCTTGCTGTTTTTATTTTTCAGATTACAAAAACCTATATCTACCATCCATATTGCACTTGTATCACCATATCTTCGCCAAACTAGTGCACCTATACAATTTACCATTGTATTGGGTGTGTTGGGGACACAAGAGACTTTTGTTATTTGGTTGCAGGGTTGTTTGAGATAGGCCATCTAAATCCTACGCCTCCCATGGATTGATAAACCTTAGGTCATCCACTTGAGGGAAATTTGCTACTGTCCTACAAACCTCCGCACTTGGAGGCCCAACAACGTCTACAAGAAGAAGGTTGTGTAGTAGACATCATGCTCTTTTCTGGCGCCGTTGTCGGGGAGGTTAGCGCTTGAAGGTATATCTTTAGATCTTGCAATCGAATCTTTTAGTTTCCTGTTTTATCACTAGTTTAGTTTATAAAAGAAAATTACAAAAAAAATGGATTGAGGTTGCTTCATATGCTTCATCTTTTTAATGTCTTTCGTGAATATAAGGATTCCGATAATTGTGCCAAGCTGTTAGAAGAACAATGCATTAAAATGTTTGGCACTAAATATTTGAATGATGAGCATGATTGCAATGTTGTTAGTATGAATTCTTTGAATATCCATGATGCTAATGATATGCAAAGCCACAAGCTTGGGGATGCTATGTTTGATGAGATGATATTTTTAGTCCCCCAAGGTTTGATGAGCAAATTTATTATGATGATAGCATGCCTCCTTTTTATGATGATTATGTTGATGAAAGTGGTTTCGGAGAGGTCATGACTTTATTTAGTGATGAATCCACTATTTCGGAAGAGGTTCCAATTGATTATGAGAACGCAGTTGCTATCTATGATGATTATTGTGATGACATGTATTCTATAAAGAACAATGAGAACCATGAAAGTTGTCATCTTGATTTTAATTTTCAATTGGATTATGCCTCACATGATAGTTATTTTGTTGAGTTTGCTCCCACTACTATTCATGAGAAGAAATTTGCTGATGTGGAGAGTAATAAAAATTATATGCTTGTAGATCATGAAAAGAATTCTTTATGTGATGGTTATATTGTTGAATTCATTCATGATGCTACTGAAAATTATTATGATGGAGGAATATATGCTCGTAGGAATTGCGATAATATCAAGTTTCCTCTCTATGTGCTTAAAATCTTGAAGTTATGCTTGTTTTGCCCTATGCTAGTTGATTCTTTTTCCCGTAAATTGTTTGCTCACAAAAGGCCTATGCATAGGAAGTGGGTTAGACTTAAATGTGCTAGTCATATTCTTCATGATGCTCTCTTTATGTTTCAATTCTTATCTTTTATGTGAGCATCATTGAAATCGTCATGCCTATCCAAAAAGGCATTAAAGAAAAGCGCTTGTTGGGAGACAACCCAATATTTACCCCTATTGTTTTTGTGTGTTCACATCATTAAGCTACTGTAGTGATCATGTTTTATAGCTTTTGTGTGAATAAAATGCCAAGTAAGACCTTTGGGAGGGCTTACGGTGATAGTTGATTTGATCTTGCTGAAAAACAAAAATGTTTGCGGTCAGGTAAGCAATTCTCATTTTTAATAGAAGCATGATAAAATACTGATTATTTTTGCAGAAGATTAATAAACAAATTGCCTAGGACTTCCCAATTTCTCATGTTTTTGGAGTTACAGAAGTATTCAAGAGTTACAGATTACTATAGACTGTTTTGTTTTTGATAGATTCTGTTTTTGATGCATAGTTTGCTTGTTTTCTAGTTTATATGGCTTATATTGCTTAATATAAATTGTAGAAATGGTATGGTACAGTAGGCATCATGTGAGAAAATTATGTATCTTGTCTTGATAGTACCTAAGTGGTGATTTGCTTTCTTATACTAACGGAGCTTACGAGATTTCTGTTGAGTTTTGTGTTGTGAAGTTTTCAAGTTTTGGGTAAAGATTCGATGGACTACAGAATAAGGAGTGGAAAGAGCCTAAGCTTGGGGATGCCCATGGCATCCCAAGGTAATATTCAAGGACAACCAAGAGCCTAAGCTTGAGGATGCCCCGGAAGGCATCCCCTCTTTCGTCTCCATTCATCGGTAACTTTATTTGGAGCTATATTTTTATTCACCACATCATATGTGTTTTGCTTGGAGCATCATTTTATTTTATTAGGATTTGCTTGCTGTTATTAAAGAGTAATATTTTGCATCTTTTACTTCAATAAAAAGGTCAAGTATAGTCTTTACCATGCTTATTTTGCAAGTCCATATGTTGCTGTTTTTAAAACAGAAAGTTTGCTGTTATGTTTTGAATATTTGTGAATAGTCAGAACATGATAAAATCTTGAAATTTTTACACAATGATCAACAACAAATTATCTACAGTGCGGTAATTTTTCAGAATTTTTGGAGTTAAAGAAGTGTGATTCCTCTTGCATTCTTTATAGACTATCCTGTTTAGACAGATTGCTGTTATGATTGCATTGTTTGCATATGTTTACTTGTTTAATGATTCTATTTGAGGATAGGAGTGTTAAATATGCAGAGGAAATTAGCAGGCAATGTTAAATAATAATTTTAGTGATTTTATACAGTAGAGAATGATAAGGTTTAGCATGGATTTATAATAACTTATCTCACGAGTTCTTGTTGAGTTTTGTGTGGATGAAGTTTTTAAGACTTAGGAAAACCACAATATGAAAGGAATTAAGGAGACACAAAAGCTCAAGCTTGGGGATGCCCAAGGCATCCCTAGTTAATATTCCAAGAAGTCTCAAGCATCTAAGCTTGGGGATGACCCGGTAGGCATCCCACCTTTCTTCTTCAACAATGATTGGTCAGTTTTGGTTGAACCTAAGATTTTGCTTCTTCACATGATATTGATATCCTTGCAATGTCACTTTAGTTTGTTTTTCTTGCTGTTTGAATAAAGTACTTAAGATCTGAAATTTTATTCATGAGAAGGAGTCTTCACATACTTGCATAATTATTCAACTACTCATTGATCTTCACTTATATCTTTTTAGAGCACGGCGGTAGTTTTATTTTGAAGAAATTGTTGAACTCTCATGCTTCACTTATATCATTTTGAGAGTCTCTAAACAGCATGGTAATTTTCTTAAGTTATGAACTTAGTCCTAATATGATGGGCATCCAAGAGGGATATAATAAAAACTTTCATAATAAGTGCATTGAATACTATGAGAAGTTTGATTCCTTATGATTTTTTGAGATATAAGGATGGTGATATTAGAATCATGCTAGCGAGTAGTTGTGAATTTGAGAAGTACTTGTGTTAAAGTTTTTGATTCCCGTAGCATGCAGTATGGTGAACCATTATGTGATGAAGTCAGAGCATGATTTATTTATTGATTATCTTCCTTATGAGTGGCGGTCTGGGACGAGCGATGGTCTTTTCCTACCAATCTATCCCCCTAGGAGCATGCGCGTAGTACTTCATTTCGATGATTAATACATTTTTGCAATAAGTATATGAGTTCTTTATGACTAATGTTGACTCCATGGATTATACGCACTCTCGCCCTTCCACCATTGCTAGCCTCTCTTGTGCCGCGCAACTTTCGCCGGTACCATACACCCACCATTACCTTCCTCAAAACAGCAACCATACCTACCTATTATGGCATTTCCATATGTTGGGGAATGTTGCAGAAAACAAAAATTTTCCTACGGTTTCACCAAGATCCATCTATGAGTTCATCTAGCAACGTCGACGTGATCCAAATCACCGGAGATCCTAGCGCCGAACGGACGGCACCTCCGCATTCAACACACGTACGGTTAGCGTGACGTCTCCTCCTTCTTGATCCAGCAAGGGGGGAGGAGAGGTCGATGAAGATCCAGCAGCACGACGGCGTGGTGGTGGATGCAGCAGTCACTGCAGCAGGGCTTCGCCGAGCTTCTACGAGAGGGAGAGGTGTAGCAGGGGAGAGGGAGGCGCCAAGGCTTAAGGGTGCAGCTGCCCCTCCCTTCCCCCTTTATATAGGCCCCTTGGGGGGCGCCGGCCCTTGGAGATCAGATCTCCCAAGGGGGGCGGCGGCCAGGGGGTTGGAGTACCCCCCAAGGCAAGTGGGGCGCCCCCCCCACCCTAGGGTTTCCAACCCTAGGCGCAGGGGGTGGGCCAAGGGGGGCGCACCAGCCCACTATGGGCTGGTTCCCCTCCCCACTTCAGCCCATGGGGCCCTCCGGGATGGGTGGCCCCACCCGTTGGACCCCCGGGACCCATCCGGTGGTCCCGGTACAATATCGGTGACCCCGAAACTCTCCCGATGGCCGAAACTGCACTTCCTATATATAATTCTTCACCTCCGGACCATTCCGGAACTCCTAGTGACGTCCGGGATTTCATCCAGGACTCCGAACAACTTTCGGGTTTCTGCATATTCATATCTCTACAACCCTAGCATCACCGAACCTTAAGTGTGTAGACCCTACGGGTTCGGGAGACATGTAGACATGACCGAGATGGTTCTCCGGTCAATAACCAACAGCGGGATCTGGATACCCATGTTGGCTCCCACATGCTCCTCGATGATCTCATCGGATGAACCACGATGTCGAGGATTCAGGCAATCTCATATACAATTCCCTTTGTCAATCGGTATGTTACTTTCCCGAGATTCGATCGTCGGTATCCCAATACCTCGTTCAATCTCGTTACCGGCAAGTCACTTTACTCGTACCGTAATGCATGATCCCATGACCAGACACTTGGTCACTTTGAGCTCATTATGATGATGCATTACCGAGTGGGCCTAGAGATACCTCTCCGTCATACGGAGTGACAAATCCCAGTCTTGATCCGTGTCAACCCAACAGACACTTTCGGAGATACCCGTAGTATACCTTTATAGTCACCCAGTTACGTTGTGACGTTTGGTACACCCAAAGCACTCCTACGGTATCCGGGAGTTACACGATCTCATGGTCTAAGGAAAAGATACTTGACATTGGAAAAACTCTAGCAACGAACTATACGATCTTGTGCTATGTTTAGGATTGGGTCTTGTCCATCACATCATTCTCCTAATGATGTGATCTCGTTATCAATGACATCCAATGTCCATAGTTAGGAAACCATGACTATCTGTTGATCAACGAGCTAGTCAACTAGAGGCTTACTAGGGACATGTTGTTGTCTATGTATTCACACAAGTAATACGATTTCCGGATAACACAATTATAGCATGGATAAAAGACAATTATCATGAACAAGGAAATATAATAATAATCCTTTTATTATTGCCTCTAGGGCATATTTCCAACAGTCTCCCACTTGCACTAGAGTCGATAATCTAGTTACATTGTGATGAATTGAACACCCATAGAGTTCTGGTGTTGATCATGTTTTGCCCTAGGGAGAGGTTTAGTCAATGGATCTGCGACATTCAGATCCGTATCTACTTTACAAATATCTATATCTCCATTTTGAACATTTTCATGAATGGAGTTGAAGCGACGCTTGATGTGCCTGGTCTTCTTGTGAAACTTGGGCTCCTTGGCAAGTGCAATAGCTCCAATGTTGTCACAGAAGAGTTTGATCGGCCCCGACGCATTGGGTATGACTCCTAGGTCGGTGATGAACTCCTTCACCCAAATTGCTTCATGTGCTGCCTCCGAGGCTGCCATGTACTCCGCTTCACATGTAGATCCCGCCACGACGCTCTGCTTGCAGCTGCACCAGCTTACTGCTCCACCATTCAACATATACATGTATCCGGTTTGTGACTTAGAGTCATCCAGATCTGTGTCGAAGCTAGCGTCGACATAACCCTTTATGACGAGCTCTTCGTCACCTCCATAAACGAGAAACATGTCCTTAGTCCTTTTCAGGTACTTCAGGATATTCTTGACCGCTGTCCAGTGTTCCTTGCCAGGGTTACTTTGGTATCTTCCTACCAAACTTATGGCAAGGTTTACATCAGGTCTGGTACACAGCATGGCATACATAATAGACCCTATGGCTGAGGCATAGGGGATGACACTCATCTCTTCTATATCTTCTGCCGTGGTCGGACATTGAGCTGAGCTCAATTTCACACCTTGCAACACAGGCAAGAACCCCTTCTTAGACTGATCCATATTGAACTTTTTCAATATCTTATCAAGGTATGTGCTTTGTGAAAGACCTATGAGGCGTCTTGATCTATCTCTATAGATCTTGATGCCTAATATATAAGCAGCTTCTCCAAGGTCCTTCATTGAAAAACTCTTATTCAAGTAGGCCTTAATGCTATCCAAAAGTTCTATATCATTTCCCATCAAAAGTATGTCATCTACATATAATATGAGAAATGCTACAGAGCTCCCACTCACTTTCTTGTAAACGCAGGCTTCTCTATAAGTCTGCATAAACCCAAACGCTTTGATCATCTCATCAAAGCGAATGTTCCAACTTCGAGATGCTTGCACCAGCCCATAAATGGATCGCTGGAGCTTGCATACCATGTTAGCATTCTTAGGGTCGACAAAACCTTCCGGCTGCATCATATACAGTTCTTCCTTAAGATAACCGTTAAGGAATGTCGTTTTGACGTCCATTTGCCATATCTCATAATCATAGTATGCGGCAATTGCTAACATGATTCGGACGGACTTCAGCTTTGCTACGGGAGAGAAAGTCTCATCGTAGTCAACCCCTTAAACTTGTCGATAACCCTTAGCGACAAGCCTAGCTTTATAGATGGTCACATTACCATCATCGTCTGTCTTCTTCTTAAACATCCATTTATTTTCTATGGCTCGCCGATCATCGGGCAAGTCAGTCAAAGTCCATACTTCGTTTTCATACATGGATCCTATCTCGGATTTCATGGCTTCCAGCCATTTGTCGGAATCCGGGCCCGCCATCGCTTCTTCATAGTTCGAAGGTTCACCGTTGTCCAACAACATGATTTCTAAGACAGGGTTTCCGTACCACTCTGGTGCGGAACGTGTCCTAGTGGACCTACGAAGTTCAGTAGCAACTTGATCTGAAGTTTCATGATCATCATCATTAACTTCCTCTCTAGTCGGTGCAGGCACCTCAGGAACATTTTCTTGAGCTGCGCTACTTACCGGTTCAAGAGGTAATACTTCATCAAGTTCCACTTTCCTCCCACTTATTTCTTTCGAGAGAAACTCTTTCTCTAGAAAGGACCCATTCTTGGCAATAAAGATCTTGCCTTCGGATCTGAGGTAGAAGGTATACCCAACAGTTTCTTTAGGGTATCCTATGAAGACGCATTTTTCCGACTTGGGTTCGAGCTTTTCAGGTTGAAGTTTCTTGACATAAGCATCGCATCCCCAAACTTTTAGAAACGACAGCTTAGGTTTCTTCCCAAACCATAATTCATACGGTGTCGTCTCAACGGATTTCAACAGAGCCCTATTTAAAGTGAATGCGGCAGTCTCTAAAGCATAGCCCCAAAATGACAGCGGTAAATCGGTAAGAGACATCATAGATTGCACCATATCCAATAGAGTGTGATTACGATGTTCGGACACACCATTACACTGAGGTGTTCCAGGCGGCGTGAGTTGTGAAACTATTCCACATTTTCTTAAGTGTGTGCCAAATTCATGACTCAAGTATTCTCCTCCACGATCTGATCGCAAAAACTTGATTTTTCTGTCACGTTGATTCTCAACCTCACTCTGAAATTCCTTGAACTTTTCAAAGGTTTCAGACTTGTGTTTCATTAAGTAGACATACCCATATCTACTCAAGTCATCAGTGAGGGTGAGAACATAACGATAGCCACCACGAGCCTCAACACTCATTGGACCGCACACATCAGTATGTATGATTTCCAATAAGTTGGTTGCTCGCTCCATTGTTCGTGAGAACGGAGTCTTGGTCATTTTTCTCATGAGGCATGGTTCGCACGTGTCAAATGATTCGTAATCAAGAGACTCTAAAAGTCCATCTGCATGGAGCTTCTTCACGCGTTTGACACCTATGTGACCAAGGCGGCAGTGCCACAAGTATGTGGGACTATCATTATCAACCTTACATCTTTTGGTATTAACACTATGAATATGTGTAGCATTACACTCGAGATTCATTAAGAATAAACCATTCACCACAGGAGCATGACCATAAAACATATCTCTCATATAAATAGAACAACCATTATTCTCGGATTTAAATGAGTAGCCATCTCGAATTAAACGAGATCCTGATACAATGTTCATGCTCAAAGCTGGTACTAAATAACAATTATTGAGGTCTAAAACTAATCCCGTAGGTAAGTGTAGAGGTAGCGTGCCGACGGCGATCACATCGACCTTGGAACCATTCCCGACGCGCATCATCACCTCGTCCTTCGCCAGTCTCCGCTTATTCCGCAGCTCCTGCTTTGAGTTACAAATGTGAGCAACCGCACCGGTATCAAATACCGAGGAGCTACTACGAATACTGGTAAGGTACACATCAATTACATGTATATCACATATACCTTTTGTGTTGCCGGACTTCTTGTCTGCTAAGTATTTGGGGCAGTTCCGCTTCCAGTGACCACTTCCCTTGCAATAAAAGCACTCGTTCTTGGGCTTGGGTCCATTCTTTGGCTTCTTCCCGGCAGCTTGCTTACCGGGCGCGGCAACTCCCTTGCCGTCCTTCTTGAAGTTCCTTTTACCCTTGCCTTTCTTGAACTTAGTGGTTTTATTGACCATCAACACTTGATGTTCCTTTTTGACTTCTACCTCTGCTGATTTCAGCATTGAAAATACCTCAGGAATGGTCTTTTCCATCCCCTGCATATTGAAGTTCATCACAAAGCTCTTGTAGCTCGGTGGAAGCAACTGAAGGATTCTGTCAATGACTGCGTCATCCGGGAGATTAACTCCCAGCTGAGTTAAGCGGTTATGTAATCCAGACATAGTGAGTATGTGCTCACTGAAAGAACTATTTTCCTCCATCTTACAGCTGAAGAACTTGTCGGAGACTTCATATCTCTCGACCCGGGCATGAGCTTGAAAAACCATTTTCAGCTTTTCAAACATCTCATATGCTCCGTGTCTCTCAAAACGCTTTTGGAGCCCCGGTTCTAAGCTGTAAAGCATGCCGCACTGAACGAGGGAGTAATCATCAGCACACTGCTGCCAAGCGTTCATAACGTCTTGGTTCTCTGGGATGGGTGCGTCACCTAGCGGTGCTTCTAGGACATAATCTTTCTTGGCAGCTATGAGGATGATCCTCAGGTTCCGGACCCAGTCCGTATAGTTGCTGCCATCATCTTTCAGCTTGGTTTTCTCTAGGAACGCGTTGAAGTTGAGGACAACGTTGGCCATTTGATCTACAAGACATATTGTAAAGATTTTAGACTAAGTTCATGATAATTAAGTTCATCTAATCAAATTATATAATGAACTCCCACTCAGATAGACATCCCTCCAGTCATCTAAGTATAACATGATCCGAGTTAACTAGGCCGTGTCCGATCATCACGTGAGACGGACTAGTCAACATCGGTGAACATCTTCATGTTGATTGTATCTTCTATACGACTCATGCTCGACCTTTCGGTCTTCTGTGTTCCGAGGCCATGTCTGTACATGCTAGGCTCGTCAAGTCAACCTAAGTGTTTGCATGTGTAAATCTGTCTTACACCCGTTGTATGTGAACGTTGGAATCTATCACACCCGATCATCACGTGGTGCTTCGAAACAACGAACTGTCACAAGGTGCATAGTTAGGGGGAACACTTTCTTGAAATTATTATGATGGATCATCTTATTTACTACCGTCGTTCTAAGTAAACAAGATGCAAAAACATGATAAACATCACATGCAATCAAATAATAATAGTGACATGACATGGCCAATATCACATAGCTCCTTTGATCTCCATCTTGGGGCTCCATGATCATCTTGTCACCGGCATGACACCATGATCTCCATCATCATGATCTCCATCATCGTGTCTCCATGTAGTTGCTCGCCAACTATTACTTCTACTACTATGGCTAACACATTTAGCAATAAAGTAAAGTAATTTACATGGCATTTCTCAATGACACGCAGGTCATACAAAAAATAAAGACAACTCCTATGGCTCCTGCCGGTTGTCATACTCATCGACATGCAAGTCGTGATTCCTATTACAAGAACATGATTTCATACATCACATATATTTCATTCATCATTCATCACAACTTTGGCCATATCACATCACAAAGCACTTGCTGCAAAAACAAGTTAGACGTCCTCTAATTGTTGTTGCAAGTTTTACGTGGCTGCAATAGGGTTTTAGCAAGAACGTTTTCTTACCTACGTAAAAGCCACAATGTGATTTGTCAACTTCTATTTACCCTTCATAAGGACCCTTTTCATCGAATCCGCTCCAACTAAAGTGGGAGAGATAGACACCCGCTAGCCACCTTATGCAACTAGTGCATGTCAATCGGTGGAACCAGTCTCACGTAAGCGTACATGTAAGGTCGGTCCGGGCCGCTTCATCCCACAATACCGCTGAAGCAAAATAAGACTAGTAGCGGCAAGAAAGTTGACAACATCTACGCCCACAACAAATTGTGTTCTACTCATGCAAAGAGAACTACGCATAGACCTAGCTCTGATACCACTGTTGGGGAACGTTGCAGAAAACGAAAAATTTCCTACGGTTTCACCAAGATCCATCTATGAGTTCATCTAGCAATGAGTGATCAGATGCATCTGCATACCTTTGTAGATCGCAAGCGGAAGCGTTCAAAGAACGGGGATGAGGGAGTCGTACTCGATGTGATCCAAATCACCGGAGATCCTAGCGCCGAACGGACGGCACCTCCGCATTCAACACACGTACGGTCAGCGTGACGTCTCCTCCTTCTTGATCCAGCAAGGGGGAAGGAGAGGTCGATGAAGATCCAGCAGCATGACAGCGTGGTGGTGGATGCAGCAGGCACCGCAGCAGGGCTTCGCCGAGCTTCTACGAGAGGGAGAGGTGTAGCACGGGAGAGGGAGGCGCCAAGGCTTAAGGGTGCGGCTACCCCTCCCTCCCCCCTTTATATAGGCCCCCTTGGGGGGCGCCGACCCTTGGAGATCAGATCTCCCAAGGGGGGCGGCGGCCAGGGGGTTGGAGTACCCCCCAAGGCAAGTGGGGCGCCCCCCACCCTAGGGTTTCCAACCCTAGGCGCAGGGGGTGGGCCAAGGGGGGCGCACCAGCCCACTATGGGCTGGTTCCCCTCCCCACTTCAGCCCATGGGGCCCTCCGGGATGGGTGGCCCCACCCGTTGGACCCCCGGGACCCATCCGGTGGTCCCGGTACAATACCGGTGACCCCGAAACTCTCCCGATGGCCGAAACTGCACTTCCTATATATAATTCTTCACCTCCGGACCATTTCGGAACTCCTCGTGACATCCGGGATCTCATCCGGGACTCCGAACAACTTTTGGGTTACTGCATATTCATATCTCTACAAACCTAGCGTCACCGAACCTTAAGTGTGTAGACCCTACGGGTTCGGGATACATGTAGACATGACCGAGACGGTTCTCCGGTCAATAACCAACAGCGGGATCTGCACACCCATGTTGGCTCCCACATGCTCCTCGATGATCTCATCGGATGAACCACGATGTCGAGGATTCAGGCAATCCCGTATACAATTCCCTTTGTCAATCGGTACGTTACTTGCCCGAGATTCGATCGTCGGTATCCCAATACCTCGTTCAATCTCGTTACCGGCAAGTCACTTTACTCATACCATAATGCATGATCCCGTGACTAGACACTTGGTCACTTTGAGCTCATTATGATGATGCATTACCGAGTGGGCCCAGAGATACCTCTCCGTCATACGGAGTGACAAATCCCAGTCTTGATCCGTGTCAACCCAACAGACACTTTCAGAGATACCCGTAGTATACCTTTATAGTCACCCAGTTATGTTGTGACGTTTGGTACACCCAAAGCACTCCTACGGTATCCGGGAGTTACACGATCTCATGGTCTAAGGAAAAGATACTTGACATTGGAAAAGCTCTAGCAAACGAACTATACGATCTTGTGCTATGTTTAGGATTGGGTCTTGTCCATCACATCATTCTCCTAATGATGTGATCTTGTTATCAATGACATCCAATGTCCATAGTCAGGAAACCATGACTATCTGTTGATCAACGAGCTAGTCAACTAGAGGCTTACTAGGGACATGTTGGTGTCTATGTATTCACACATGTATTACGATTTCCGGATAACACAATTATAGCATGAATAAAATACAATTATCATGAACAAGGAAATATAATAATAATCCTTTTATTATTGCCTCTAGGGCATATTTCCAACATCATAGGCATTCCGAGATATATTGCCATGCAACTTTCCACCATTCCGTTTATTATGACACGCTCTATCATTGTCATATTGCTTTGCATGATCATGTAGTTGACATTGTATTTGTGGTAAAGCCACCATTCATAATTCTTTCATACATGTCACTCTTGATTCATTGCACATCCCGGTATACCACCGGAGTCATTCATATAGTCATATTTTGTTCTAAGTATCGAGTTGTAAGTAAATAAAAGTGTGATGATCATCATTATTAGAGCATTGTCCCAGTGAGGAAAGGATGGTGGAGACCATGATTACCCCACAAGTCGGGATGAGACTCCAGATGAAAAAAAAGAGGCCAAAATAAATGAAGGCCCAAAAAAACCAAAAAAGGAAAAGAAAACAAAAAAATGAGAGAAAAAGAGAGAAGGGCCAATGCTACTATCCTTTTACCACACTTGTGCTTCAAAGTAGCACCATGATCTTCATGATAGATAGTCTCCTATGTTGTCACTTTCATTTACTAGTCGGAATTTTCATTATAAGAACTTGGCTTGTATATTCAAATGATGGGCTTCCTCAAAATGCCCTAGGTCTTCGTGAGCAAGCAAGTTGGATGCACACCCACTTAGTTTATTTTTGAGCTTTCATACACTTATAGCTCTAGTGCATCCATTGCATGGCAATCCCTACTCACTCACATTGGTATCTATTGATGGGCAACTCCATAGCCCGTTGATACGCCTAGTTGATTTGAGACTATCTTCTCCTTTTTGTCTTCTCCACAACTACCATTCTATTCCACCTTTAGTACTATATACATGGCTCACGCTCATGTATTGCGTGAAGATTGAAAAGTTTGAGAACATCAAAAGTATGAAACAATTGATTGGCTTGTCATCAGGGTTGTGCATGATGTAAATATTTTGCGTGATGAAGATAGAGCATAGCCAGACTATATGATTTTGTAGGGATAGCTTTCTTTGGCCATGTTATTTTGAGAAGACCTGATTGCTTTGTTAGTATGCTTGAAGTATTATTGTTTTTATGTCAATATTAAACTTTTGTTTTGAATATTATGGATCTGAATATTCTTGCCACAGTAGAGAAGATTACATTTATAAATATGTTAGGTAGCATTCCACATCAAAAATTCTGTTTTTATCATTTACCTACTCGAGGACGAGCAGGAATTAAGCTTGGGGTTGTTGATACGTCCCCAACGTATCTATAATTTTTGATGTATTCATGCCATATTTATTTTTACATGATTTTGGTATGATTTGGTTAGAACTAACCCGTACTAATGTTGTTTTCAGCAGAACTACCATGGTGTTGTTTTTGTGCAGAAATAAAAGTTCTCAGAATGCGCTGAAAATCAACGGAGATTTTTTTCTCGAAAATATAAAAAATACTGAAATGAAGAGTTACCGGAGGGGAGTCCCGTGGGCCCCATGAGGGTGGAGGGTGCGCCCACCCCCCTAGGGCGTGCCCTTGTGCCTCGTGGACTTCCCGTGGGGCTCCCTGACTTGTTCTCAATGCCAACCTCGCCTATAAATCCCCAAACCTCCAGAAAATAACCTAGATTGGGAGTTCCACCACCGCAAGCCTCTGTAGCCACCAAAAACCAATCGGGACCCTATTTCGGCACCCTGCCGGAGGGGGGATCCATCACCGGTGGCCATTTTCATCATCCCGTCGCTCTCCATGACGAGGAGGGAGTAGTTCACCCTCGGGGCTGAGGGTATGTACCAGTAGCTATGTGTTTGATCTCTCTCTCTCTCTCTCTCGTGTTCTTGATTCGGCACGATCTTGATGTACCGCGAGCTTTGCTATTATAGTTGGATCGTATGATGTTTCTCCCCCTCTATCTCCTTGTGATGAATTGAGTTTTCCCTTTGAAGTTATCTTATCAGATTGAGTCTGTAAGGATTTGAGAACACTTGATGTATGCCTTGCATGTGCTTATCTGTGGTGACAATGGGATATTCACGTGATCCACTTGATGTATGTTTTGGTGATCAACTTGCGAGTTCTGTGACCTTGTGAACTTATGCATAGGGGTTGGCACACGTTTTCGTTTTGACTCTCCGCTAGGAACTTTGGGGCACTCTTTGAAGTTCTTTGTGTTGGTTGAATAAATGAATCTGAGATTGTGTGATGCATATCTTATAATCATACCCGCGGATACTTGAGGTGACATTGGAGTATCTAGGTGGCTTTAGGGATTTGGTTGATTTGTGTCTTAAGGTGTTATTTTACTACGAACTCTAGGGCTGTTTGTGACACTTATAGGAATATCCCAATGGATTGATCAGAAAGAATAACTTTGAGGTGGTTTCGTACCCTACAATAATCTCTTCATTTGTTCTCTGCTATTAGTGACTTTGGAGTGACTCTTTGTTGCATGTTGAGGGATGGTTATATGATCTAATTATGTTATCCTTGTTGAGAGAACTTGCACTAGTGAAAGTATGAACCCTAGGCCTTGTTTCAACTCATTGCAATACCGTTTTCGCTCACTTTTATCATTAGTTACCTTGTTGTTTTTATATTTTCAGATTACAAAAACCTATTGATGCGGAGCATCCTATGGACATCGCCATGTCAAGAGTCCGTTCGGCAGGTGACACGTGCGACATCTACTTCATATACACAAAGGTGAATCATCTCCTATACACGTGCTCACTTGACCCCTTCGAGGATGGTATACTACTTGACACTCCACTCGTGTGCATGCCTAGGTATTGTCAGAACACTACGGACGACGAGGAGGAGTGCAAGCGCCAAGGAACAACTACACCATCCGCAAGGGAAGCCTGGAAGCAACGACGGAAGAAGACGGCGATGCTGAAGCTACAGCGGCCGGACATCCGGTGCCAACCCCGGACATCCGGCGCCTCCCGACAGCCCGGACATCCGGCATCTCCCCCGGAAATCCGGCACCAACGTATCCAGAGAGTAGCTGAACCTCCACTTCAGCCCGGACATCCGGCCGTGACCCCGGACATCCGGCTCGTCCTGAAGCCCCGGACGTCCGGCACCTGCGCGTGACTAACCGGGCCAAAAGACCATGTATCCCCTCCTCACTTACCCCTTTGTGGCTCTAGACTATATATACTCCTCCACCTCCTTCTAGTTAGGGTTAGCGTTGTGATAGCTCATTTTAGAGATAGAGCTTCGCTCATCCATATCGGATCTACTACACGAGAGAGACCGCGGCCCCTCTACGGAGAAGATCCACCTTGGATTCAAGACCCCTCACGGGAAGATCCCTTGAGGATTCAAGACCTCCTCACGGAGAAGAACCGGCTACCTCTTGTATCGTCCGTTGTTGACCTTGGATCTTGTATCTCCCTTTGTGTTCATGGATCTAGCGCATGTGTGATCATTCTTGTTGGTTTGAGTGTTCTCTCGTGTTTCCCCTCGTGATTCCCCTCGTTTTCCCCCTCGTGTTCTTCGTGTTCATCACGGGATCCGCTCCTTTCGTGAAAGATCGCGCCACTAGGGTTCTACCCTACATCATCTGGTATCATGAGCCACGTTGATCACGATTTCAGAGCCTCCCCGTTGTGTTTTCTAGCCTAATTTTGTTGTGTTCTTCCCCAATTTCAAAAATCCCCACCAAAAATAGCCCCAATTTTTTTTGTGATTTATTCGTTTGATGATGTTTTGTTGATTTTGATCCATGGATTCGTTGTGTCTTGAGTATATATATCTTTCCCCCAAGTTTCCCCATTTTCCATCCACGAAATCTCTCCAATTTTGCCTTCCCAATTCGAAAATTTCCGCCCCAAACGAGATCTGGATTCGTTGGGCCGGACATCCGGGCCATCGGGCCGGACATCCGGGTCCCCGGCCGGACATCCGGCTCCTGGAGCGCCAAATCTGCACGGTTCTGGACATCAGGTCCCGGATTTCCGGCCCCGAGCCCGGATGTCCGGCCCCTGACATCTCAGCCATCCCCGTTTCACCGTTTTGTCCATAACTAATTCATCTGGAGTCTGATTTTCGCGTTCTTTAGCTCGTTGAAAAGCTCTTGACATCCCCCTTCCAACAAAAATACTACCATCACCATTTGTCTCCATCAAATTTTTGGAACTTTGGCATCTTTGCCTAGGGCTTCCACCACAACCTCCGCATAACCACCACCGACTTCCGCAACCTAATCAATTTTGTTCCTTATAGCATTTGTGGTTGCTTGAGTAGTGATTCGAGGATCCTAAGGTGTTTAGGCTACTTAGGGACGATTGCTTCTTCATCAACCACCACCACCATAACTCCCACATAGGCTTGTCCACCATACACTTCCACCACCCCAACTTAACCCAATTTTGTTTGTGTTGTGAGTTGTGTCTCCTAAGGTCTTTCGGCTACTTAGGGACCGTGCTTCCAACTCCGACACCGTGTATAGTCCACCACCTTACCCTCCACTTCCGCATTGCGTCTCAAAACCCATCATTGCATCGACGCAATCCCATTGAGCTTCCGCAACCACCACCGCATTCCCGCTATACCACCATTTGACGTTTGAGATTTTGAGTTCGCGGTTTTTCCGTTTCCTAAGGTGTTTCGGCTACTTAGGGATGAGTCCCCATCATCTTGGTATCTACATCAAGAACACCGCCACTCATCGTCGCCAAGGACGGTAACCTCCATATCATCTTGGTATTGTGGTATCCCTCCATTGTATATTCCCTTGCCATTGCATTGTTAACCCCTAGCCCATTTTGCGTTACTTGCCTATCGAGACTAGCCATTTGAGTATTATCGGCAACGTTACTTGTGCACATTAGTGATCTACACTGTACATTGCATACCATACCATATCATATTGGTATCATAGCATCTCGTGTGCCTCAAGTTTGTTCCCGCATATACACAATAGCTATCTTGGTTTGTGCATTTCGCAAAGTGGCCATACAAAAAAATAGAAGAAAGCTTTTAAGCAAAAGAGTTAACAAAGAGCTGTAAGCAATAGCCATAGTATCATACCACATTGCATATAAGATCATCTTGGATCACCTTGTGAGAAAAAACGGGAACCATACATACATAGCATACTTGGGATAGAAAGTTATCCATTTTGCATATTCTAGGTTGTGCACAAGTGTCGTATCCGCCTATAGAGAAATCGTGCTAGCGTCTCTCTTGAGTTGTGCAACACGAGCGTTTTCCGTGGATTCCACATTTTGTGCTCATCCTTGGTTGCACGACCCCATTTATCTATCCGTGTGTGCGTTTCCGTGTGCCACCCATATTGCTATTGGTCTACTTGTTTCACTTGCGAATTTGTGAATCTCTTTCAACATTATTGACTCTTGCTAACATTTTGCATTAAATTTTTGTGCCACTATCCTCACCGAGCTCCACCATAAGCCTTACTTGTGTAGGTGTGAGAAACCGACAAGAATTGGTACCAATTGTGCTATTTCCTTGTCCACATTGGAGTGATCATTGATCCACTTTCAACTTCGATCAAGGTACATTTGGTATTCGTTTTTCTCTTTCTACCAATCACATTTTTCTCTTGGGGTGATGGATAGGCAAGGCATTTCATCTTCGGTCTACAACAACAACGACAACTTCGATGCCACGAACAACTCCAACGACGCCAAGATGCAAGCTCAAATGGAGGAGATCAAAGCCCTCATCAAGTCCTACAAGTGGTCTTCCTCATCTTCGAGAAGGCGCTCAAGAGCACATGTCTCCGAGCTACCATCTCCGGTAAGGTCACATCGGCATCGACACCATCACCACCATGAACGTGAAGGTCAAGAGCTCAACTCCAACAATCGCTCAATGACTTCACCATCTCCCTTGGCATCTTCGCCAAGCGACTTCAAGGAATCTTCGCCTATGGATATACGGCATCTTCGCCCACAAGCACCTCAAGAGAAGCTCCCCAAGCTCAAGTCCGCGACTTCCACGAGCTACTATGACCTCGACATCGACCACAAGATTCCTTTCTATGGGACTCTAGAACCCGAGGAGTATCTCAAGTGGGAGCGTTTGATGGACGACTACCTCAAGCTACATCAAGTTCCTCCCAAAGATCAAGTGAAGTACGCCACAAGGAACTTCCATGACTACGCGTCCACATGGTGACTTCACGCACCTTCGGAGACCTACGACATGAGTTGGCCCAAGACGAAGAGAGCTTTGCGGCGAGAGTTTGTGCCTCCAACCTACACGGAACAACTTCAACGCCAATTGGAGAACACCATCCAAGGATCCAAGTCCATCGACGAGTACTTCAAGGAGATGAAGATTGCCTTGCGACGAGCCGGTGTGGACGACCCCATTTCGATGAAGTTCCACTTCATGATGGGATTGCACAACGACATCTCCAAGACGATCTTCCTCGAGAACTACAAGTCCCTCGACGACAACTACATTGGTGCTCTCAAGGCAGAACAAGAACTCATGAAGGCCAAGGCTTCTCGACCCCAAGCACACTTCTCTAAGACCAAGCTCCAAGAAGGCGAGCATGAGGATAGTACCACCAAGATGTCCAAGTCCGACGAGCTCCAAGGCGATGCTCCCAAGTTCGACTTCACCGCCATCCCTCTTCGTGGCATTGATGATGCCGAGTCCTCCATGACTCTTTTTCAAGACGGTGCAGCGACGAGTACGACTACGGAGACCCTCAAGGACCAATCTTTGGAGGCGAGCGACAAGGTGGCGAGCAAGGATGATGCTTCCATCTTAGGAGGAGAGAGTGATGATGTTCCATCTTCGACCTTCATCCATGGCGACGGCGATGAGATGGTTGAGCATGGGATTTTCCCTTCGACCACGGCGACGTATGATGACTTGAATGACTTTTGCCACCATATTGAGAGTGAGAGTGACTTCACCACTAGCCCCATATATGATGTGTTACCCCAATTCCCATGTGAGGAGAGCCACAACCCCCACTACTTGAGTGAGATGAGTGACTCCACCATACATGAGATTGAGTGCACCTACTTTGAGGGAGTGAGTGAACCACCACATAGAGAGAGTGTGATAGTTGATAGGTATCTTGAGGCCATTTGCATTTCTAAAAACTTGACCTCTACCTCTATTGTGTATTCTCATTTGGTGCTAGGTCCCATCTATGATGACACGCCGATTCACGATGACTTCGTCCTCCCTTTGGGCAAGACGATGGCCATGGTGGAATATGATGCACCCCCACATGGTTCCATCAAGATGATGATGACCACCATTTGGTCTTTCCCACCTCACCTACACCACATGAGTGGAATGACCAAGGTAACATAGGTGAAGGTGATGCTCTAGTCCCACTAGTGGACATTCTTGACGTTGATTGCTTGCATGATGTTGATCAACCTATTACCATGCTTCATGCTAGTGCGACTTCCCCATGCGATGGTTTACACATTTATGATGAGTATGATGATTGCCATGTGGAGTCTCTTAGTTGTGATGCAATGTTACATAGGATTTCTTGTGACAATTCTCTAGGTCACATCATGTTTGACAATCTGCTTGACTTGTCATATGCTATGCATGAGATCGACCACATGTCATATTTGCAATCTTTTCATAGTGACTATGCATATGCCATTAAGATTAACCCAATTTGCACTTATGGCATAGATGACAAGCCCATGGTTATTGGCATTTGTTTCTCTTGTGATGATATTGACATGCTACCTTTGCATCATTTATCTCATATGCCATGCCATGACCACCTAGCTTCGGATATGCATTGTTTTGGATATTGTCCATTTTCTCCGTATGATGTTTCCAATATTTCTCATGAGGAGACCCCCATAGTTTCCTCATACATTTTAGGAGATTTTGATCACCCCCATCCATTGCATGATCCTCATACTTATGTGCACAATATGCTTCCCATGAATAAACATGCTATTGATGTGCCATATACTTGCATTCTCAATTTGTGTCCCCATCATGTTATACACAATAACTATTCTTTCATGATGGATGACATGTTCTTATACCATGCATCAAATTTCTTTGAGCGATGCTTATCTTGTGCTAACTCTCACATGCACATACACATCATGATGGATGATGTGTACATTTACCACACACACACACAATTTCTTTCGTTTGTATTTCTTTTGTGTAGGTACCCACGAGTACTTGTCAACCTCACAACCCCATGAGTTGACAAAACGAGCTCTAGAGAGCAATGATGACTTGGGATCCCATGGATTTTCTTTCACACCGCTCTCTTCGCGCAACGCGCATTTCTTCTACATGGCCCTCCCTTGGCTATGGGTTATTATCCATTACCTATTCTATGCCCATCTTGCCATGTTCACGTTGCATGATATGTTCATTACTATGCCTTTGCCATGCATTCATGACCCATGCTTTGCATTACACATGATGATTGATTCTCATACTTGTATGTGTATTTGCAAGCTTGGTGGAGATATTGCTTGTTATTGCCATGTTTGCTTTGTGCCCCATGCCTATGATGATGCTTTCATCTTGCTTTGTGTTTGTGCTTGCGATATGCCATGTGCATTGCCTATGCTTATTATTTGCTCACATGACATGATTGGCATGATTTCCTCTAGTATGTTGCATCTTCGCACTACTAGCTTGCACGACTTGATTCTTATGATTGCTTGCCTTATTGCATCATCGATGATTCATACTTGCTCACTTCATGCGGTTGATGACAACCATTTACATGCTTTGCACATGATTTTTATTGCTTCTTGTCATATATCTCCATGTGTTTCCTCTCTCATGCTAGATGATTTGCCATGTATTGAGTGCAATTATGCCTTTAGTCTTGATAATGAGTTTGCCCCCATAGCATTCTCATATATATTTGGAGATTTTGACACATTCCTTATGAAGCATCCTTGTTGTACCTCTTTGCACCATATACCTAGTGCCATGAATATTGCCATTGTTGCATCATATTCTTCACGCACTTGTGCTTCTAATGGTTATGTGCAAGAGAAGAGAACCATCATGATGGATGATGTGTTTATCTACCATGCGCATACGTTCTTTCTTTTGTTGTGTGCATGTGTAGGATACTTGAACTTCGTGTCAACTTCCACGTCACGTGAGTTGACAATCCGAGCTCTTGAGAGCGAACCACCTTCTAGCATGATGATTCTACATCACACTTGCTTGTACTTCGGTATTGTGAAGGACGCACAAGAACATGCTTTCAAGGTGATATCCTTCTCTTTTGAGAACCCCCAAACCATGAGCATGCATATTGTGGATCATACTACTTGTGTTGCTTGCACCATGCGACTTATTTGTCATCTTGGACCCCTTTCTTGAGCACATGTTAGAGATCTTGCTTCCACTTGTCATTTTCACAATTCCATGCATCATTATATATATGCCTTGTGTGTTGCATCCAATTCTTGGATTACTTGCTCCGATCACATGTTTGGTTCCAACAATGTCATCACTTCACATATGCCATGTCCCATTGACTGCTACATGCTTGCCTTGATTGCCTCACACATGATGAACAATTGCTCTTTCCATTGTATGGAGTGCCACATGATATTCACTACACCCAATGCACATTATGCTTGGATTGTCGTGCACTTGACCCATGTGTTTAGACACTTCATTTTATTTGGTGTTGTGAATGATTCCTATGCCTACCATAGACCTTTCATTGAGAAATTTGTGAATGCTTGCTATGATCATGAGGTAGATGCTTATTCTTTTGTTACACATATTTGCATCACTACCTCACATTTACATGCATGTCCCCATAATATCTTTGCTTGTGCTCGATTCATATGCTTACATGCCATGTCACAATCCCTTGTCACGCCATATGGTTTGCATGATGACAACACTTGTTCGGTCACTCACCTCTTGAAAGCTTGGTTTTGCACTAACGCTAACCACATTTGTTTTTCCAAGTGTTTGTTGTCCTTACTCCTTTTGAAGGAACCACAAGATGGTGCGACATTGGAGAGTGCCCATTTCGAGCTTCAAGATGATAAGTACTTGGTGAACGTCCACTTCTACACGGCGAAGCCATCTCTTTCCCATGGTGATTTGGTTTTTGATCCGAGGTCAGATCTTTCCCAAGGGAGGGGAGATGATACGGAGCATCCTATGGACATCACCATGTCAAGAGTCCGTTCGGCGGGTGACACGTGCGACATCTACTTCACATACACAAAGGTGAATCATCTCCTATACACGTGCTCACTTGACCCCTTCGAGCATGGTATACTACTTGACACTCCACTCGTGTGCATGCATAGGTATTGTCGGAACAATACGGACGACGAGGAGGAGTACAAGCGCCAAGGAACAACTACACCATCCGCAGGGGAAGCCTGGAAGCGACGACAGAAGAAGACGGCGATGCTGAAGCTACAGCGGCCAGACATCCGGGCCAGAGGCCGGACATCCGGCGCCAACCCCAGACATCCGGCGCCTCCCGACAGCCCGGACATCCGGGCATCTCCCCCGGAAATCCGGCACCGACGTATCCAGAGAGCAGCTGAACCTCCACTTCAGCCCGGACATCTGGCCGCGACCCCGGACATCCGGCTCGTCCCAAAGCCCCAGACATCCGGCCCCCAGCCCGGACGTCCGGCACCTGTGTGTGCCTAACCGGGCCAAAGGCCCATGTATCCCCTCCTCACTTACCCCTTCGTGGCTCTAGACTATATATACTCCTCCACCTCCTTCTAGTTAGGGTTAGCGTTGTGATAGCTCATTTGAGAGATAGAGCTTCGCTCATCCATATCGGATCTACTCCACGAGAGAGACCACGGCCCCTCTACGGAGAAGATCCACCTTGGATTCAAGACCCCTCACGGGAAGATCCCCTTGTGGATTCAAGACCTCCTCACGGAGAAGAACCGGTTACCTCTTGTATCGTCCGTTGTTGACCTTGGATCTTGTATCTCCCTTTGTGTTCATGGATCTAGCGCATGTGTGATCATTCTTGTTGGTTTGAGTGTTCTCTCGTGTTTCCCCTCGTGATTCCCCTCGTGTTCTTCGTGTTCATCGCGGGATCCGCTCCTTTCGTGAAAGATCGGGCCACTAGGGTTCTACCCTACATCACCTATATCTACCATCCATATTGCACTTGTATCACCATCTCTTCGCCGAACTAGTGCACCTATACAATTTACCATTGTATTGGGTGTGTTGGGGACACAAGAGACTCTTTGTTATTTGGTTGCAGGGTTATTTGAGAGAGACCATCTTCATCCTAGGCCTCCCATGGATTGATAAACCTTAGGTCATCCACTTGATGGAAATTTGCTACTGTCCTACAAACATTTGCACTTGGAGGCCCAACAACATCTACAAGAAGAAGGTTGTGTAGTAGAAATCACAACGCCTCTTGCCTGGGAGCCTCCTAAACTACTCCAGGTCGTCAGCGGCCGTCACATAGTCGTAGGCACCCTCGGGGTAGTAGTAGTCATAAGTGGTGTCGTCTGGCTCCTGGGATCTGTCATCTGGTCACAACAATCGGGTATGGGGAAAAAGAGGTAGCAAAGCAACCGTGAGTACTCATACAAAGTACTCGCAAGACTTACATCAGATCTAAACTAACTATGCATCTGTATCAAAGAAATGGGTTGTATCTATGGACTGAACTGCAGAATGCCAGAAGAGAAGGGGAAAGCCTAGCCTATCGAAGACTAGCATCTTCAAGCAGCTCCAAGCATCTTGCATCATCAGAACAGATAAAAGTTGCATATTATAATATTAGTAAGTATGTTGTAACATTGCCCAGAGATCACTTCCTCGACTCCCTGCGAGGAAACAATCCCGGAGCCATCATTTCCATTACATGCCTCAGCATCCAGTTCTAGTTGTATCGATCGGGATACAACTTCAAGTGTCCGTTACCGTAGGACAGGCTATCGATCGATAGATGGTTTCTTCCCTGCAGGGGTGCACCAACTTACCCAACACGCTCGATCAACTCCGGTCGGATACACCATCTGGTCATGGCCGACCTCGGTCAATCAACACACTGCAGCCCTACCTAGGCTCGATAGAGAGGTCAGCACGCCGGTCTAAATCCTAAGCGTGCAGGGGTCTTGGGCCCATCGCCATTTGCACTCTTGCACATTGCATATGCGGCCGGTGAGCAGACCTAGCTACCTCCTTAAACAAGGCAGGTGCTTACACAGTCCAACCCGGCGCGCGCCGCTCAGTCGTTGACGTCCGGAAAGCTTCGACTGATGCATACGACGCAGAGTGCCCATACTTATTCCCGCGTGATGGTTAGTGCTATCAGGCCAGAGGCCCCTCAGATCAAATATCCAAATCATAGTGGATTAGGAACGCGCGGTAATGAGAAGAGACTCATGATCGATGTGACCCCATCGCCCCGTCTTGAGGACTCGCGGCAAGGGCTAAGAATGCCCGGGCACGCCTCGTAATTATCTCGCGGGGACCTTACAGGTCAACCTGACTCCACATCACTCGCAATTAGCTCGCATAGGTACCCCTCAGAGTCGACCCGTCTTTAGTAACATGGTTCAGTGTAAATTCATAGTAACCATAGTAACCGCGTGTCTAACACCAAGGGGAACCCTGAGGAATCACCATCGATGGAATTCCGCCTGATGTTATCGTCAAGGTGAATGAAGGAGGAATCACCCTCGAGGTCCACTCTTGAGGAGTTGCACGACAGTGTCGTTATCGGGAGTGGAGAAGGTGGAATCACCCTCGATGGCCATAACCGATGAACTAACCTACAAGTTTAACATAAGAAGTGTTGATGAGGTATCACCCTCGGCACTCGATAGTAACCCAGTAGTGTGGAGCAACTAAGGGGAAAGTGATGTGCGGTGCCGGGGCCTGGTCTTCGATCCCGTGATCGGGTCTTCTAATAATCCAGCGGGGCAGTCGGGACAAATTGGGGGTCTCTGATGGGTCTCTACCCAGCCTATACTAAACAGTTTAGGATAAGCAGGTAGGTAACAACAACGGGTTACAATAAACAGGCTATGCAGCAGAAATAGGATAACAGTAGTAGCAGCAGATTCTAATGCAAGCATAAGAGAGAAGGGAATGGGCGATATCGGAATGCTCAAGGGGGGTTTGCTTTCCTGGAAGCTCCGCTGAAAGGGAAAAGGGTCTGTGGTCGACGTAGTCGATCACAGCGGCATCAGCACCAGTCTCGGGGTCTACCGGAGTGAAGAGGGGGGAGAAACAGTAAATACAAGCAAACATAAGCAGGACATGATGATACGCGGAGCTAGGGTGACCTATCTTAGTGTTACACGATACCGGCGAAGGGGGATAACATCCGGGAAAGTTTTCCCAAAGTTTAGCTTTTTTGGACAGATGAAAGAGAGGAGACGGTTTCATGTTCGCTATGCTAGGGATATGTGGCAGACGAACGGACCACGTATTTGGAACCATCTCGTCGTTCTGAGCAACTTTCATGTATAAAACTTTTTATGTGACTTACAATTTCTTTTCTATGATTTTTCAAAGATTTAATAATATTCTGAATTTATTATTAATTCTAAAACGGAGTTATTGCACCAGCATGACGTCATCATGATGTCATTGGTCAACACTGGCCGTTAACTAGTCAGACAGGGCAGTGGGGCCCGTCTGTCATTAACCCAGCTTAACTAAATAGGTTTAACTTAACTAACCTAGTTAATTAGGTTAACTAATCAAAATTAATTCAGTTAATTAAGTAATTAATTAATTTCTATTATTATTATTATTATTATTTTAAATTCTCTTTTTTTAATTTCTTTTACAGGGGCTGGGCCTCGCCGGTTAAAGGCCCATAAGCCATAGCGGGTGCGGGTTATTGGGCGCGGGTTGCAGAGGCGTGCCGGCGAGGAGGAGCGGCTCAGGCGCGGCGGCCGGCGCAGCAGGGTGGGGTAGAGGAGGGCAAGGCCGGTCATGGCGAGACGCCAGCCATGGCCGCGAGCAGTGTAGGCGTAGGTTGCCGAGAGGCAAGGCCATGGTGGGGCCAGGAAGCAGCGGGCGGGCGCTGGCTACACGGGGTGGCACAATGCGGCATTGGCGGAGGTTGGCGATGAAGCATGGCGAGGCAGCAACAGTGGGGCGCATCGGTGGCAGCTGTGGGTGAGCAAAGACGAGCGAGCACGACGGCATGCGACGCGACATGGAGCAGGGCGCGGGCCGTGGTGGTGGAGCAGCAACAGCGGAGGCAGCTCGGCGGGTGTGGCAAGGCACCTCCAGGGGCGGGCTAGCAGTGTATAGAGGGGGACGCCGAGGAGGCATTGCACGGCTGGAGCGCGGGCGCAGCGGGCGGCAGAAGTGGACGGCGGTGACAGGAGTGGCCGCGAGCGCAAGCGGCGACAACGGGCGCAGGGTGGGCATGCGGCGGCGACCTACAACGACAGCAGCAAGCACGGCGAGGCGACGTGGCCTGTTAGAGGTCCGACGTGGGGAGGTGGGCACGCAACACACACAAGTAGCAGAAGCAGCAGGGGCACATACAGAGGAGCTCGGGCTCCGGCCATGGCGACTATATACGAGCACGAGAGCGGAGACAAATGGCATCGATCGAAGGTGCAAAGTGAGGGAATCGGCAGAGAGGCTCGCGGTCGTTGCAGAGAAGGCCCGGGGATGACTCGAGGTGCTCGAGGCAGCGCGGATCGACAGCGAGCTCCAATGCGTCCGACGATGGAGGACGACGGTGGAGCGAGCATTGTCGTGCTCCCCGACTCCAAGTGCTTGGTGTAGACGGTGAAGAAGACGCCTGCAAGGCAAATGGATAGGGAGGTGCGACGCGGGGATGAAGGTGGGCACGGCTACGTCGGAGCCATGGCGACGGTGGCTTGGTCTCTTGCGCGGGGAAGAAGAAGTGGTGCGAGGAATGAAGGGGGAAGTGGCTAGGGTTTGCTCGGGGCTCGGGGAGACCTTATCTGTGTCAGGGAGCCACGGGATGGACACCATGTGGCCATCCGCAGCCATGGACGGGGCTCACGCGTCCACGACGCTCCTGGTGAGCAGTAGGAAGGAGGAGGTGGCGAGATGGGTGGGGCTCCCACTGTTGACCTAGAACCCAGTCCACCAGTAGTTTAGGTCTTTTACTTTTTTTGTTTTAATTATTTGTTTCCTACTTTGCATTTTATTTGAGCTACTACATGAGTTTTGTTTAATACAAAACTTGGCACAAAAATACAACGCAACATTCTGGGTTGCTACAAAAAGTTCCAAAGCATGTGGGATTGTCCAGCTATTTTGAGAAATTGAAAAGGCCAATTTTAAATGTTGCTGGACCACTAAATAAATTTCCAAGGGCACTTTGGGAATCCAGAAGAGATTGGTTCCCACATGACAAATATCCAGGGATTATTTGCCACAATTTGACCATTTTAGATTTTATGTTTGAAAACTTTTATTTTTGACTTTAATTTAAATTTGAATCTGGACCGGATTTGAACCAATGCGAGTTTAACAAAAGTAATCATGATGACGTTGCATCATTAGGAGGGAATTACTGTAGCTTAATTATCCAGGCATCATAAAGCACGGTGCTGGTGTATGTGTAGCGCATGCCTATGTGGCTGAGCGCGACGAGGAGGCCAAGCGGTAGGCCACCCAGGTGAAGCACCAGGACACAACCTCTGAAGGAGGACTGGAGGAGCCGTGGCAGTGGGCGAGCATGGTGTCGGTGTATGTGTCATGCACGCCTGTGTGGCTGAGCGCGACCGATGAGGAGGCCGAGCGGTAGGCAACGTAGGTGGTGCACCAGGATGCGGCCTATGAAGGAGGACCGGAGGAGCCGTGGCAGTTGCAGGGGAAATTGTGGTAGCAGACGAGCATGGTGCCAGTGTATATGTCATGCACGCCCGTGTGGCTGAGCGAGACCGACGAGGAGGCCGAGCGGCAGGTCACGCAGGTGGCGTACCAGGATGTGGCTCACCATCGCAATGTCGGGCGTTGATAGCCTTCCCGTGGATGTCGGTGCCTGTCTTGGTCGACATGACCAAAGAGAACGACCCGCGGCAGCCTGGCTATTTTTAATTTAATATTTTTAGTTTCAATTAATGTAAGACTAGACTTTTGCTGGTTAGTTTTTAAATTTTAAAATTCGGCACAGAGTTAAAAAAAAGAAATCCGGCAGAAATGTGCCGCACGTTGGGACAAAAAGCGGAAAAATCTTCAGTCAGGTTAAGTTAGTCGGTTGAAGTTGTCGTTACTCCACCCCACCGCTCGTAGACGCCGCTGCTCGCCTCCCTTGGCGCAGGGACAACTCCGCACACTGCTAGCCTCGAGCTCAACCTGCCGGTGGCTGCCCAGCATGACGCCCATGGTAGGCAATGCCAAGCTCGAGAGAAAGCTCGACTCTGATAGGTTGTACCCGCATCTTCGCCGGACAACTAAGCCTCACGCTTGCCGGGTGAGGGCGACATCGTCAGCTCGTCTCATGCTGGAGCCATTCCTGACTGGTCACAGAGAGCAAAGATAATAGTATAGCCAACCCTATAGCCAACATGTATAACAATTAGCTATAAGTATGTGTGATGAGGACATCAATACCATTGTTACACCCACAAGCCCTGCTGCTATACATACTGGACCAATTACTAGAGCTCGCGCACGCCAATTAAATTATCAGGTACTTTCATTTCTTGGTAATGATTCTAATGTTCATGAGAATATGATGCTGCCTAAATTGGATACATTTGTTTTGCTTGCAAATGAAGGGCCTGGCATGGATAAGAGGGATGAACACTAGAGCAAGACCAAACATGGAGATGATGGCATGCGCAAGGGGATCAAGAACGGAGTTACAAGTGATAATTTCAGGACTTTGAAGCCACCATAAGGAGTGCATGAAGCCTTGGACGGAATATACAAGATGCCACTTCATAAATTTCGTCCAGAGGCTATTCTAGGTGTTGTGTCACCTTATTATTGGGCCAGGCCCATGTATTTTCGAAATACATAAGTATAGACTGTTTTTAGAGTCCGTATGTGTGGGGAAACAGGAGTTAGGGTTGGTTTCGGACCCCTCCTCCAAGGGCCACGAACCCCCCCCCCCCGCCCTCTTCCTCCATATATACAGCCCTTCGGGCATCGTTTAGACTTTGGGTTTTGTTTGGATTAAAAATTCACCATAGCTGCAACTTCGTGTACTTCGTTTGTGTTCAACGACCAGACCAAGACGTCACAGAACCCCACCTTGATCAATAAAGCTTTCCTCTTATATTCGCAATATCCAGATTGCAATCATAGTTTCTTGCTTGCTCTTTGTTTGCCTGCAGGAAATAGACCTTCGTGGTCAGGTTGATCGTGCTCCAGTTGGTTTAGCGATTGCTAAGGCGCGACATCCTCGCACGTTCGTAGTCGGATCGTCAAAGTCGACTTCCTCCAAAACGATAGCCACCATCTCATCGAAAGACGGGACACATTTGCCTCTATCAAGTGGTATCAGAGATCCAGATTGCTCGGTGAGATTTTATAGTTTCTTCGTAGTTTCGATCGAGTTTGTTCTTCATTCCTATAGTCCACAAAAAAGCCAAAAAAATTAGGGTCAATTCATCGTATCCGAACCAATCTGAGCCTTTGCATAATCTTTTCTATATTTGCTTTGTTGAATTTGCGGTTGCATCGTCGTGTCAAGTTGCTGGTCTTAGCGTCTAGTCCTTTAGAGTTTCGAGTTCTGTTCACAGGTTGTCACCACTGCATCATCATCGTCGATGTTGTCGTATACCACCACCACACCAACTTCATCGCTGCTGCCATATACCACCACTACATATTCACCACCAATCCGAGTCCATATACGCCACCATCTATCCGCCACCATCACGCCAATCCGAGTCCACCTGCAACATATATCCGCCACCAGTCCGAGTTCCACCAGATTCATCGCCGCCACCAGTTCGAGTTCCACCAGATTCACCTCCGCCACCAGTCCTAGTATGAGTCTAGTATTTTTTTACTCTGTTTCGGATTTCCAGATCATGCCATACTCCGAGTCATGACAGAGTAGGACTCCCGAATTTTCGTGCTACCCGCCGTAGAAAAATAGTTCCAAACTCAAAAAAAACTAAGTCTAGAAAATTCTGGCTAGGTAGTTTTTAGACCATTTGTAGACTTTTTCGAAAAAAATTGTTGCAGAGAAAAAAAAGAGGAAAAAAAGTGAAAAAATGAAAAAAAAATCAGAGTGTGCTCCTCCCTTGTTTATGTACAGTATCGTGATTTTGTTAGTGTTCTAGGCTCTTGTCTCTAGCACGGTCTAGCCTAGGACCAGCATAGTACCGTCGTTGAGCGTTTATTCAACTTGGCATCTCTGAATTGATTATTGTTGACCCTTTTTGCTACCATATTATAAACCTTCCCAGCTCCACATACATCTACGTCGCGCGTTTGACTCTCCCTAGTAATCGCTCTATCCAAGCTTTGAGAGTTTTGACTACGACGATTGCCGATCACCGCCTGCTGTTGGGTAAGAACTGGTAAGAATTTGAGATTTGCTTGACGGATTTGTGACACCCACCACCACCTCTTGTTAGTAGTCTGTAGGATCATATTCTTATGTGTTTCTATTGCTGCTAACCATGGCAGGCTCACAAGCCAACGAGACTGACTGGGAGAACATGACGAATAAGGAGTTGCCTGATAAATTTCAGCAAATGATGAGTGGACAGGTGCAAGATGTGCTAAACAGATTTGAAGAGGCCATGGAGAAGATAGATGGCATGGATAAGACGTTCGAAACAAAGCTCGATAACAAGTTTAATGAATTACTTGCGTGTCTTCCACCACCACCACCGGCTACACCTAACACACCCCTACAACCACGACGACGATGACGACAACGATGACGACTACCTCCACATCGCAAAACAGCCCTTCACTGAGCGAGCCGTATCCCTCTTGCGCTTGGCCAAACTGTTGGTGCTGCTATTGATACTTTTGTGGCTCCTCCTGCTGATGTGGAGGAGGATGATTATGCGGGAGTTTATGAGGATGAGGTTGATCAAAATCAGAACTACGTGCAACCACCAACACCAGAACCACCAGGTCGTCCACATGCAAATAATGGCAATGGTAGAGCTCCCCCTTAGGTACGAGATCATGACCATGTCCCTGAACTAAAATTGAATATTCCACCATTTGAGGGTAGATAGGTTCCTGATATATATCTTACTTGGGAGTTAGAAACTGGACAACGATTTACATGTTTACAATATCCTGAGGAGAGACGTGTTCCTGCTGCTGTTTGTGCTTTCACTAGCTTTGCATGTGTTTGGTGGTCTGAACATTGTAGATTATATCCTATTCCAACTACTTGGGCTGCTTTGAAAACTACTATGCGTACTCGTTGGGTTCCACCATATTATCAACATGAATTAATTCAAAAATTGCAGCGTTTAAGACAAGGAAAAAATTATGTAGAAGAATATTATCAGGAATTACAAACTGGTGTGATTAGATGTGGTATTGCTGAGGAGAATGAAGCTATGCTTGCATGTTTTATGGGTGGATTAAATAGAGAGATTCAGACCATTCTAGAGTATAAGGAGTATAATAATATCACTCGTTTATTCCATCTTGCTTGTAAAGCTGAACGTGAAGTGCAGGATCGACAGGCATTGGCGCGAACTAACTTTTCTGCAGGTCGATCTTCATCGTGGACACCACGTGCATCCTCTACTTCCACCACACCAGCACCTCCATCAGGTGCCACCTCCAGCCGTGATACATGAAAGCAGGCACAACCACCACTATCTGCCAAGAGCACACCTGCCGGGCCTGCATAGAGCTCTTCTTCTTCCATGGCATCAACAGAGCACACAAGTGATATTATTTGTCGTTGTTGTAAGGGAAGAGAACATTTTGTGAGAGAATGCAAATCTCAGCGTGTGATGATTGCTATTGAGGATGGTGGGTATGAGTCCGCTAGTGACTATGATGAGGAGACTCTGGCACTTATTACACATGAAGAACATGGTGGAGATGATTCTAATCATGAGACGCAATACATGGCTGCTGAAGATGCTGGCGGCTATGAATGTTTAGTTGCTCAACGTGTTTTGAGTGTGCAGGTTACACAAGCTGAGCAAAATCAGAGGCATAATTTGTTCCATACAAAGGGAGTTGTGAATGAATGTTCTATTCGCGTGATCATAGATGGAGGGAGCTGCAACAACTTGGCTAGCATGGAGATGGTGGAGAAGCTCTCTCTCACCACAAGACCGCATCACATCCTTACTACATCCAATGGTTCAACAATAGTGGCAAGGTTAAGGTAACACGTACTGTTCGTGTGCATTTTAGTATCTCTACATATGCTGATTATGTTGATTGTGATGTGGTACCTATGCAAGCATGTTCCTTATTACTTGGTAGACCATGGAAGTTTGATAAAAATTCTGTACACCATGGTAGAAACAATCAGTATACTCTTATTCATAAGGACTAAAAATATTACTTTACTTCCTATGACTCTTGATTCCATTTTGAAAGATGATATTAATAAAGCTAATAAAGCAAAACAGGAGAAACATAAGAGTGAAAATTAGATTGTGGCAAAAGAATTTGAGCCACAAATGAAGCCTAATAATAAATTGTCTAGTGTTGCTTCTGAAATTAAATTGAGAAGTGCATGTTTACTTGCCAACAAATATGATATTGATGATCTAGATTTCAGCAAATCTGTTTGCTATGCTTTTGTGTGCAAAGAGGCGTTATTTTATTTCGAGGATGTACCTTCCTCTTTGCCTGCTGCTGTCACTAACATTTTGCAGGAGTTCGCTGACGTCTTTCCACAAGACGTGCCATCGAGATTACCACCTATTAGAGGGATTGAGCATCAGCTTGACTTAATTCCTGGTGCTTCGTTGCCTAATCGTGCACCATATCGTACCAATCTAGAGGAGACGAAGGAGATTATGCGTCAAGTACAGGAGCTGCTCGACAAAGGTTATATACGTGAATCTCTTAGTCCTTGTGATGTTCCTATTATACTAGTGCCCAAAAAGGATGGTACGTCGCGTATGTGTGTTGATTGTAGAGGCATTAATAATATTAATATTCGTTATTGTCATCCTATTCCTAGGCTAGACGACATGCTTGATGAATTGAGTGGCTCTACAATATTCTCCAAAGTTGATTTGCATAGTGGATACCATCAAATTCATATGAAATTGGGAGATGAATGGAAAACAACATTTAAAACTAAGTTTGGATTATATGAGTGGTTAGTCATGCCTTTTGGGTTAACTAATGCACCTAGTACTTTCATGGTATCAATGAACAAAGTTTTACGTGCTTTCATTGGACGATTTATGGTAGTCTATTTTGATGATATATTGCTTTATAGCAGATCTTTGGAGGAACATTTGGAACATTTACGTGTTGTTTTTATTGCTCTACGTGATGCATGTTTGTTTGGTAACCTTGGGAGGTGCACCTTCTGCATCGACCGAGTATCTTTTCTTGGCTATGTTGTTACTCCATGGGGAATTGAAGTTGATAAAGCCAAGATTGAAGCTATTGAGAGTTGGCCGCAGCCCAAAACAGTCACACAAGTGAGGAGTTTTCATGGCCTCGCTGGATTCTATAGGCATTTTGTGAGAGATTTCGTCACCATTGCTGCACCTCTCAATGAGCTTACAAAGAAGGATGTACCTTTTGTTTGGGGTACCGCACAGGAAGAAGCCTTCACGGTATTGAAAGATAAGTTGACACATGCTCCTTTACTCCAACTTCCTGATTTTAATAGGACTTTTGAGCTTGAATGTGATGCTAGTGGAATTGGATTAGGAGGTGGGTTACTACAAGATGGCAAACCTGTTGCATACTTTTCTAAAAAATTGAGTGGGGCTAGTCTGAATTATTCCACTTATGATAAAGAACTATATGCTCTTGTTCGGATTTTAGAAACATGGCAACATTATTTATGGCCCAAAGAATTTGTTATACATTCTGATCATGAATCGTAGAAACATATTAAAAGTCAAGCTAAACTGAATCGTAGACATGCTAAATAGGTTGAATTCATTAAGACTTTCCCGTATGTCATTAAACACAAGAAGGGTAAAGAAAATGTTAATGCTGATGCATTGTCTCATCGCTATACTATGATTTCACAACTTGACTTCAAAATATTTGGTCTGGAGACCATCAAAGATCAATATGTGCATGATGTTGATTTTAAAGATGTAATGCAGAATTGTAAAGAAGGAAGAACGTGGAAGAAGTTTGTCGTTAATGATGGATTTGTGTTCCGTGCTAACAAGCTATGCATTCCAGCTAGCTCTGTTCGTCTTTTGTTGTTGCAGGAGGCGCATGGAGGAGGATTAATGGGACACTTTGGCGTCAAGAAGACGGAGGACATACTTGCTACACATATCTTTTGGCCAAAGATGAGACGGGATGTTGAGCGTTTTGTTGCTCGCTGCACTACATGTCAAAAAGCTAAGTCACGACTCAATCCTTATGGTTTATATATGTATTTGCCTGTACCTAGTGTTCCTTGGGAGGATATATCTATGGACTTTGTTTTAGGTTTACCTCGAACTAAGAAGGGGAGGGATAGTATATTTGTTGTCGTGGATAGATTCTCGAAAATGGCACACTTTATACCATGTCATAAAAGCGATGATGCTGTTAATGTTGCTGATTTGTTTTTTCGTGAAATTATTCGCTTGCATGGTGTGCCAAATACTATTAAGATCGTGATACTAAATTTCTTAGCCACTTTTGGAGATGTTTATGGGCTAAGTTGGGGACTAAACTGCTTTTTAGTACTAGTTGTCACCCCCAAACTGATGGACAAACTGAAGTAGTCAATAGAACATTGTCTACTATGCTTAGGGCTATTTTGAAGAATAATAAGAAAATGTGGGAAGAATGCTTGCCTCATATTGAATTTTCTTATAATCTTTCATTGCATTCCACTACTAAGATGCGCCCTTTTGAAATTGTGTATGGTTTCCTTCCTCGTGCACCTATTGATTTGTTGGCTCTTCCATCTTCAGAGAAGGTTAATTTTTATGCTAAAGAATGTGCTGAATTGATTTTAAAAATGCATGAGTTAACTAAGGAAAACATTGAGCGTATGAATGCTAAATATAAACTTGCTGGAGATAAGGGTAGGAAACATGTTGTGTTTGCACCTGGAGATCTTGTTTGGTTACATTTGCGTAAGGATAGATATCCTAATTTGCGCAAATCAAAGCTAAAGCCACGTGCTGATGGTCCTTTTAAGGTGTTAGAGAAAATAAATGATAATGCATGTAAACTTGAGCTGCCTGTAGATTTTGGGGTTAGTCCCACTTTTAACATTGCAGATTTGAAGCCTTATTTGGGTGCGGAAGATGAGCTTCCGTCGAGGATGACTTCATTTCAAGAAGGTGAGGATGATGAGGACATCAATACCATTGTTACACCCACAGCCCCTGCTGCTATACATACTGGACCAATTACTAGAGCTCGCGCATGCCAATTAAATTATCAGGTACTTTCGTTTCTTGGTAATAATTCTAATGTTCATGAGAATATGATGCTACCTAAATTGGATACATTTGTTTTGCTTGCAAATGAAGGGCCTGGCATGGATAAGAGGGATGAACACTGGAGCAAGACCAAGCATGGAGATGATGGCATGCGCAATGGGATCAAGAACGGAGTTACAAGTGATGATTTCAGGACTTTGAATCCACCATAAGGAGTGCATGAAGCCTTGGACGAAATATACAAGATGCCACTTCATAAATTTTGTCCAGAGGCTATTCTAGGTGCTGCGTCACCTTATTATTGGGCCGGGCCCATGCATTTTCGAAATACTTAAGTATAGGTTGTTTTTAGAGTCCGTATGTGTGGGGAAACAAGAGTTAGGGTTGGTGTCGTAGGAGATGTAGTTGGGTCCATGGGGATGGCCTTGGGATGCTCCGCATCATCTCCCCTCCCTTGGGGAAGATCCATCCTCGGATCAAATTCTTCATCACCATGGAAGGGAGAGAGATCTTTGAGGTTGAAGATGTCACTCACGTTGTACTTGTCGCGCGGGAGGTCGATCTTGTAAGCATTGTCGTTGTAGCGTGCAAGCACCTTGAAGGGTCCATCCGCTCGTGGTCGAAGTTTGGAAATGTGTGCTTGGGGAAAGCGGTCCTTGCGAAGGTGTATCCACACGAGATCTCCGATGTTGAATACCATAGGGTGCTTGTTGAAGTTGAGCTTGGTCGCAAGGCATTGAACTTGGCGCTCGATGGTGTTTCTTGTATCTTCATGCAACTTCTTGAGATGTGTCGCTCGTTCAGTAGCGTCCAAATTGATGCGCTCTTGTAGTGGTAGAGGAAGAATGTCCAATGGTGACAATGGGTTGAATCCGTAGACGACCTTGAAGGGGGACTTACCGGATGTTGAGTGTCTTGCTCGGTTATAGGCGAACTCGGTGATAGGTAGGCACTCCTCCCGCTCCTTGATGTTCTTCTTGATGAGTACTCGAAGTAGAGTGGAGAGTGTGCGGTTGGTAACTTCCGTTTGGCCGTCGGTTTGTGGATGATACGTCATGGACAAGAGTAGCATGATTCCGAGCTTGGCGCATAGGGTCTTCCAAAAGTAGCTAAGGAACTTGACGTCGCGGTCCAAGACAATAGTATTTGGCACTCCATGTAGACGCAATATTTCCCTACAAAAGATATTAGCAACATGTGAAGCATCGTCTATCTTGTTGCAAGGAATGAAATGTTCCATTTTTGAGAAACGGGCCAGAACGACAAATATCGAATCCTTCCCATTTCTAGTCCTAGGCAAACCAAGTACAAAGTCCATGCTAATGTCTTCCAATGGTTGATATGGAATTGGTAGAGGCATATAAAGGCCATGGGATTGAGCTTTGGACTTAGCTTTGCGACATGTAGAGCATCGGTTGGTGAAGAGGTTGACATCGCGAAACATCTTTGGCCAAAAGTAGTTCTTCGAGAGCGTGGCGAACATCTTGTCTCGTCCAAAATATCCCATTAAGCCTAGTCCATGAGATTCCTGCAAAAGCAACAAATGAAGAGAAGACTCGGGGATGCAAAGTTTGTTAGCTCTCATAAGAGATCCATCTTTGATGTAATAGCGTTCCCAAGAGGTGAGCGTCAAACACTTGGCATAAGGAGTAGCAAAAGTAGGATCATGCTCATACAATTCTTTGATATGCTCAAAACCAATGACATCCTATTCAAGTTGAGTAACAAGCATGCATATGCAAGAAAGGGCATCCACCACAATGTTTTCCTTACCTTTAATGTACTTGATGACATAAGGAAAAGACTCAATAAATTCACTCCATTGAGCATGATGCTTGTTCAACTTGGTTTGGCCCTTAAGGTACTTGAGCGTTTCATGATCGGTATGTATGATAAACTCATGAGGGCGAAGATAGTGTTCCCATTCATGCAAAACACGGACTACAGCATATAGCTCTTTGTCATAGATGGGGTAATTGAGTTGCGCGCCGGAAAGTTTCTCACTTAAGTAAGCTATGGGGCGCTTCTCTTGTGTCAACACACCTCCTATGCCATTACCACTAGCATCGCAATGAATCTCAAAGGGTTTGTCGAAGTTGGGTAAAGCAAGCACGGGAGCATGAGTAAGAAAATTCTTAAGCTCATTGAATGCGGTATCTTGGGATGGTCCCCAAACAAAAGGAGCATTCTTCTTGCTCAAAGCATGCAAAGGCAAAGCAATTGTGCTAAAATCCTTCACAAAGCGACGATAGAAACCCGCAAGGCCAAGAAAACTACGCACTTGATGCAAGTTGGTTGGTTGTGGCCAAGTCTTGATAGCATTGATCTTGGACTCATCAACATGAACACCCTTAGAGGAAACAACAAAACCCAAGAAAACGAGCTTGGCAACGCCAAAAAGGCATTTCTCCATATTAGCATAGAGGTGCTCTTTTCGAAGAGTTTGCAAAATGGTTCGAACATGGGCGACATGATCTCTAAGAGATTTGCTATAAATAAGGATATCATCAAAGTAGACCACAACAAATATACCAATGTAAGGGCGAAAGACATGATTCATAAGACGCATAAAAGTACCCGGTGCTTCCGAAAGACCCATAGGCATGACTAACTACTCATATAACCCAAACTTGGTTTTGAAAGCGGTTTTCCATTCATCACCCTCATGTATGCGGATTTGATAGTAACCACTCTTATGATCAATTTTGGAAAAGATAGTGGCACCGCTAAGCTCATCAAGCATATCATCTAGGCGTGGAATTGGATACCTATAGCGAACAGTGATAGCATTGATAGGTCTACAGTCGGAGCACATGCGAAAACTACCGTCTCATTTTGGCACAAGAATGACCGGGACGGCACAAGGGCTCAAACTTTCACGCACATGTCCATGGTCTATGAGATGCTTTACTTGCCTTTGTATTTCTTTGATTTCTTCGGGGTTGACGCGGTAGGGAGCTTTGTTCGGAAGCGGTGCTCCGGGGATGAGGTCGATGCAGTGCTCAATGCCTTGTAGTGGAGGTAGTCCCGGAGATAGCTCGTCGGGAAAAACATCGTGAATCCTGCAAAAGAGAAGGCAACATTATAGGAAGAGTGTGAGAAGTGTTAGTTTGTGGTGCATTGTCCTTGCACAGAAGGACGTAGTGTAGGACACTAGATGGGTTCTCACACACTCCTCTTATCTCACTTTTGGTGGCAAATAGGACTAAGTTCTTCTTTTCGCTCATCGTGGAGATGTTCGATTTGGGCTTGTGACGCTCACTCTCTTTTTGGTGGCTCGCTCACTCACTATGATCTCCACGATGGGTGGCTTGCTTGTCAGCGATCACTTGGCTTGGCAACATTGGACGAAGGACGTACTCCTTGCCCTTCATCTTGAAGATGTAGTGGTTCGTTCGGCCGTTGTGGATGACTCCTCTATCAAATTTCCATGGGTGTCCAAGGAGAAGGTGGCAAACGGTCATTGGAACGACGTCGCACTCCAAGATGTCTTCGTAGGCGCCAATTTTGAAGGAGACTTTTACTCGATGCTCAACTTGGATAGTGCCTGGGTCGCTAAGCCATTGCACTTTGTATGGATGTGGATGCTTCGTCTTGGGGCAATGATGAGGACATCAATACCATTGTTACACCCACAGCCCCTACTGCTATACATACTGGACCAATTACTAGAGCTCGCGCACGCCAATTGAATTATCAGGTACTTTCGTTTCTTGGTAACGATTCTAATGTTCATGAGAATATGATGCTGCCTAAATTGGATACATTTGTTTTGCTTACAAATGAAGGGCCTAGCTTGGACAAGAAAGATGAACCTTGGAGCAAGTTCAAGCATGGAGATGATGGCATGTGCAAGGGGAACAAGAACGGAGTTACAAGTGATGATTCCAGGACTCTGAAGCCACCATAATGAGTGCATGAAGCATGGGACGAAATATACAAGATGCCTCTTCATAAATTTCGTCCAGAGGCTATTCTAGGTGTCGTGTCACCTTATTATTGGGTCAGGCCCATGTATTTTCGACGTACTTAACTATAGGTTGTTTTTAGAGTCCGTATGTGTGGGGAAACAAGAGTTAGGGTTGGTTTCGGACCCCACCACCAAGGGCCACGAAATTCCCCCTCTCTCCTCCATATATACAGCCCTTAGGGCATCGTTTAGACTTTGGGTTTTGTTTAGATTAAAAGTTCGCCATAGCTGCAACTTCGCGTACTTCGTTTGTGTTCAACGACCAGACGAAGACGTCACAGAACCCCACCTTGATCAATAAAGCTTTCGTCTTATATTCGCAATATCCAGATTGCAATCTCAGTTTCTTGCTTGTTCTTCATTTGCTCGCAGGAAACAGGCCCTCGTGGTTAGGTTGATCGTGCTCCGGCATGGTCAATAATCCCTCGGAGTTGGTTTAGCGATTGCTAAGGCGCGATGTCCTTGCACGTTCGTAGTCGGATCGTCAAAGTCGACTTCCTCTAAAACGATAGCCACCATCTAATCGAAAGACGGGACACCATTGCCTCTATCAAGTGGTATCAGATTTCTAGGTTGCTTGGTGAGATTTTACAGTTTTTCGTAGTTTAGATCGAGTCTGTTCTTCGTACCTATATTCCACGAAAAAGCCAAAAAAATTAGGGTTAGTTCATCCTATCCGAACCAATCTGAGCCTTTGCATAATATTTTCTGTATTAGCTTTGTTGAATTTGTGATTGCATCGTCGTGTCAAGTTGCTGGTCTTAGCGTCTAGTCCTTTAGAGTTTCGAGTTCTGTTCACAGGTTGTCACGTCGTCGCTGCCATATATCACCATCGCATCATCATCAGCGCTGCTGCCATATACCACCGCCACACCAACTTCATCGTCGCTGCCATATTCACCACCAATCCGAGTCCATATATGCCACCACATATCCGCCGCCATCACGCCAATCTGAGTCCACCCGCAACATATATCCACCACCAGTATGTTTTCCACTAGATTCATCGCTGCCACCAGTCCGAGATTCCACCAGATTCCTATCCGCTACCAGTACGAGTCCGGTAATTGTTGCTTTGTTTTCGATTTCCAGATCACGCGATACTTCGAGTCATGACAGAGTAGGACTCCTGAGTTTTCGTGCTACCCGCAGAAGAAAATAGTTCCAAACTAAAAAAAACTAAGTCTGGAAAATTCTGGCTAGGCAGTTTTTAGACCATTTGTAGACTTTTTCGAAAAACATTTGTTGCGGAGCAAAAAAAAGAGAAAAAAAGTGCAAAAAAAAGTGAAAAAAAAGAAAAAAAAAGTTCAGAGCGTGCTCCTCCCTTGTTTACGTGCAGCGCCGTGATTTTGTTAGTGTTCTAGGCTCGCGTCTCTAGCACGGTCTAGCCTAGGACCAGCACAGTACCGTTGTTGAGCGTTTATTCAACTTTGCATCTCTGAATTGATTATTGCTGACCCTTTCTGCTACCATATTATAAGCTTTCCTAGCTCCACATACATCTACGTCGTGCGTTTGACTCTCCCTGGTAATCGCTCTTGGGTTTTTGAAGGAAATATGCCCTAGAGGCAATAATAATGTTATTATTTTATTTCCTTATATCATGATAAATGTTTATTATTCATGCTAGAATTGTATTATCCGGAAACATAATACTTGTGTGAATACATAGACAAACCAAACGTCACTAGTATGCCTCTACTTGACTAGCTCGTTAATCGAAGATGGTTATGTTTCCTAACCATGGACATGTGTTGTCATTTGATTAATGGGATCACATCATTAGGAGAATGATGTGATTGACATGACCCATTCCATTAGCTTAGCACCCGATCGTTTAGTATGTTGTCATTGCTTTCTTCATGACTTATACATGTTCCTATGACTATGAGATTATGCAACTCCCGTTTGCCGGAGGAACACTTTGTGTGCTACCAAACGTCACAATGTAACTGGGTGATTATAAAGGAGCTCTACAGGTGTCTCCAAAGGTACATGTTGGGTTGGCGAATTTCGAGATTAGGATTTGTCACTTCGATTGTCGGAGAGGTATCTCTGGGCCCTCTCGGTAATGCACATCACATAAGCCTTGCAAGCATTACAACTAATGAGTTAGTTGCAAGATGATGTATTACGAAACGAGTAAAGAGACTTGCCGATAACGAGATTGAACTAGGTATTGAGATACCGACGATCGAATCTCGGGCAAGTAACATACCGATGACAAAGGGAACAACATATGTTGTTATGCGGTCTGACCGATAAAGATCTTCGTAGAATATGTGGGAGCCAATATGAGCATCCAAGTTCCGCTATTGGTTATTGACCGGAGACGTGTCTCGGTCATGTCTACATTGTTCTCGAAAGTAGGGTCCGCACGCTTAAGGTTTTGATGACAATTATATTATGAGTTTATGCATTTTGATGTACCGAAGTTTGTTCGGAGTCCCGGATGTGATCACGGACATGACGAGGAGTCTCGAAATGGTCGAGACATGAAGATTGATATATTGGAAGCCTATATTTGGATATCGGAAGTGTTCCGGGTGAAATCGGGATTTTACCGGAGTACCGGGAGGTTACCGGAACCCCCCGGGAGGTATATGGGCCTTAGTGGGCTTTAGTGGAAGAGAGGAGAGGTGGCCAGGGCTGGGTCGCGCACCCCTCCCCCCTAGTCCGAATAGGACAAGGAGAGGGGGGCGGCGCCCCCCTTCCTTCTATCTCTCGTCTTTCCCCCTCCCGAATCCTATTCCAACTAGGAAAGGGGGGAATCCTACTCCCGGTGGGAGTAGGACTCCTCCTGGCGCGCCCTCCTCCTGGCCGGCCGCACCTCCCCTGCTCCTTTATATACGGGGCAGGGGGCACCCCTAGACACACAAGTTGATCCACGTGATCATATTCTTAGCCGTGTGCGGTGCCCCCTTCCACCATAATCCTCGATAATATTGTAGCGGTGCTTAGGCGAAGCCCTGCGACGGTAGTACATCAAGATCGTCACCACGCCGTCGTGCTGACGGAACTCTTCCCCGACACTTTGCTGGATCGGAGTCCGGGGATCGTCATCGAGCTGAACGTGTGCTAGAACTCGGAGGTGCCGTAGTTTCGGTGCTTGATCGGTCGGGCCGTGAAGACGTACGACTACATCAACCGCGTTGTGCTAACGCTTCCGCTGTCGGTCTACAAGGGTACGTAGATCACACTCTCCCCTCTCGTTGCTATGCATCACCATGATCTTGCGTGTGCGTAGGAGAATTTTGAAATTACTACGTTCCCCAACAGTGGCATCCGAGCCTAGGTTTTATGTGTTGATGTTATATGCACGAGTAGAACACAAGTGAGTTGTGGGCGATATAAGTCATACTGCTTACCAGCATGTCATACTTTGGTTCGGCGGTATTGTTGGACGAAGCGGCCCGGACCGACATTACGCGTACGCTTACGCGAGACCGGTTCTCCCGACGTGCTTTGCACAAAGGTGGCTAGCGGGTGATAGTTTCTCCAACTTTAGTTGAACCGAGTGTGGCTACGCCCGGTCCTTGCGAAGGTTAAAACAGCACCAACTTGACAAACTATCGTTGTGGTTTTGATGCGTAGGTAAGATTGGTTCTTGCTTAAGCCCGTAGCAGCCACGTAAAACTTGCAACAACAAAGTAGAGGACGTCTAACTTGTTTTTGCAGGGCATGTTGTGATGTGATATGGTCAAGACATGATGCTAAATTTTATTGTATGAGATGATCATGTTTTGTAACCGAGTTATCGGCAACTGGCAGGAGCCATATGGTTGTCGCTTTATTGTATGCAATGCAATCGCGCTGTAATGCTTTACTTTATCACTAAGCGGTAGCGATAGTCGTGGAAGCATAAGATTGGCGAGACGACAATGATGCTACGATGGAGATCAAGGTGTCGCGCCGGTGACGATGGTGATCACGACGGTGCTTCGAAGATGGAGATCACAAGCACAAGATGATGATGGCCATATCATATCACTTATATTGATTGCATGTGATGTTTATCTTTTATGCATCTTATCTTGCTTTGATTGACGGTAGCATTATAAGATGATCTCTCACTAATTATCAAGAAGTGTTCTCCCTGAGTATGCACCGTTGCGAAAGTTCTTCGTGCTGAGACACCACGTGATGATCGGGTGTGATAGGCTCTACGTTCAAATACAACGGGTGCAAAACAGTTGCACACGTGGAATACTCAGGTTATACTTGACGAGCCAAGCATATACAGATATGGCCTCGGAACACGGAGACCGAAAGGTCGAGCGTGAATCATATAGTAGATATGATCAACATAGTGATGTTCACCAATGAAACTACTCCATCTCACGTGATGATCGGACATGGTTTAGTTGATTTGGATCACGTAATCACTTAGAGGATTAGAGGGATGTCTATCTAAGTGGGAGTTCTTTAAGTAATATGATTAATTGAACCTAAATTTATCATGAAACTTAGTACCTGATAGTATCTTGCTTGTTTATGCTTGATTGTAGATAGATGGCCCGTGCTGTTGTTCCATTGAATTTTAATGCGTTCCTTGAGAAAGCAAAGTTGAAAGATGATGGTAGCAATTACATGGACTGGGTCCGTAACTTGAGGATTATCCTCATTGCTGCACAGAAGAATTACGTCCTGGAAGCACCGCTGGGTGCCAGGCCTGCTGCTGGAGCAATACCAGATGTTATGAACGTCTGGCAGAGCAAAGCTGATGACTACTCGATAGTTCAGTGTGCCATGCTTTACGGCTTAGAATCGGGACTTCAACGACGTTTTGAACGTCATGGAGCATATGAGATGTTCCAGGAGTTGAAGTTAATATTTCAAGCAAATGCCCAGATTGAGAGATATGAAGTCTCCAATAAGTTCTATAGCTGCAAGATGGAGGAGAACAGTTCTGTCAGTGAGCATATACTCAAAATGTCCGGGTATAATAATCACTTGATTCAATTGGGAGTTAATCTTCCAAATGATTGTGTCATTGACAGAATTCTCCAATCACTGCCACCAAGCTACAAGAGCTTCGTGATGAACTATAATATGCAAGGGATGAATAAGACTATTCCCGAGCTCTTCGCAATGCTGAAAGCTGCGGAGGTAGAAATCAAGAAGGAGCATCAAGTGTTGATGGTCAACAAGACCACTAATTTCAAGAAAAAGGGCAAAGGGAAGAAGAAGGGGAACTTCAAAAAGAACAGCAAGCAAGTTGCCACTCAAGAGAAGAAACCCAAACCTGGACCTAAGCCTGAAACTGAGTGCTTCTACTACAAGCAGACTGGTCACTGGAAGCGGAACTGCCCCAAGTATTTGGCGGATAAGAAGGATGGCAAGGTGAACAAAGGTATATGTGATATACATGTTATTGATGTGTACCTTACTAATGCTCGCAGTAGCACCTGGGTATTTGATACTGGTTCTGTTGCTAATATTTGCAACTCGAAACAGGGACTACGGATTAAGCGAAGATTGGCTAAGGACGAGGTGACGATGCGCGTGGGAAATGGTTCCAAAGTCGATGTGATCGCGGTCAGCACGCTACCTCTACATCTACCTTCGGGATTAGTATTAGACCTAAATAATTGTTATTTGGTGCCAGCGTTAAGCATGAACATTATATCTAGATCTTGTTTGATGTGAGACGGTTATTCATTTAAATCAGAGAATAATGGTTGTTCTATTTACATGAGTAATATCTTTTATGGTCATGCACCCTTAAAGAGTGGTCTATTCTTATTAAATCTCGATAGTAGTGACACACATATTCATAGTGTTGAAACCAAAAGATGCAGAGTTGATAATGATAGTGCAACTTATTTGTGGCACTGCCGTTTGGGTCATATCGGTATAAAGCGCATGAAGAAACTCCATACTGATGGGATTTTGGAACCACTTGATTATGAATCACTTGGTACTTGCGAACTGTGCCTTATGGGTAAGATGACAAAAACACCGTTCTCCGGTACTATGGAGAGAGCAACAGATTTATTGGAAATCATACATACAGATGTATGTGGTCCGATGAATGTTGAGGCTCGTGGCGGATATATTTATTTTCTCACCTTCACAGATGACTTAAGCAGATATGGGTATATCTACTTAATGAAACATAAGTCTGAAACATTTGAAAAGTTCAAAGAATTTCAGAGTGAAGTTGAAAATCATCGTAACAAGAAAATAAAATTCCTACGATCTAATCGTGGAGGAGAATATTTGAGTTACGAGTTTGGTGTACATTTAAAACAATGTGGAATAGTTTCGCAACTCACACCACCCGGAACACCACAGCGTAATGGTGTGTCTGAATGTCGTAATCGTACTTTACTAGATATGGTGCGATCTATGATGTCTCTTACTGATTTACCGCTATCGTTTTGGGGATATGCTCTAGAGACGGCCGCATTCACGTTAAATAGGGCACCATCAAAATCCGTTGAGACGACGCCATATGAACTGTGGTTTGGCAAGAAACCAAAGTTGTCATTTCTGAAAGTTTGGGGCTGCGATGCTTATGTGAAAAAAACTTCAACCTGATAAGCTCGAACCCAAATCAGAGAAATGTGTCTTCATAGGATATCCAAAGGAAACTATTGGATACACCTTCTATCACATATCCGAAGGCAAGACTTTTGTTGCTAAATTTGGAAACTTTCTAGAGAAGGAGTTTCTCTCGAAAGAAGTGAGTGGGAGGAAAGTAGAACTTGATGAGGTAAATGTACCTGCTCCCTTATTGGAAAGTAGTACATCACAGAAACCAGTTTCTGTGACACCTACACCAATTAGTGAGGAAGCTAATGATAATGATCATGAAACTTCAGAAAATTATACTACTGAACCTCGTAGATCAACCAGAGTAAGATCCGCGCCAGAGTGGTATGGTAATCCTGTTCTGGAAGTCATGCTACTAGATCATGATGAACCTATGAACTATGAAGAAGCGATGGTGAGCCCAGATTCCTCAAAATGGCTTGAAGCCATGAAATCTGAGATGGGATCCATGTATGAGAACAAAGTATGGACTTTGGTTGACTTGCCCAATGATCGGCAAGCAATTGAGAATAAATGGATCTTCAAGAAGAAGACTAACGCTGACGGTAATATTGCTGTCTACAAAGCTCGACTTGTCGCAAAAGGTTTTCGGCAAGTTCAAGGGATTGACTATGATGAGACCTTCTCACCCGTAGCGATGCTTAAGTCTGTCCGAATCATGTTAGCAATTGCCGCATTTTATGATTATGAAATTTGGTAAATGGATGTCAAAACTGCATTCCTGAATGGATTTCTGCAAGAAGAGTTGTATATGATGCAGCCGGAAGGTTTTGTCGATCCAAAGGGAGCTAACAAAGTGTGCAAGCTCCAGCGATCCATTTATGGACTGGTGCAAGCCTCTCGGAGTTGGAATAAACACTTTGATCATGTGATCAAAGCATTTGGTTTTGTATAGACTTTTGGAGAAGCTTGTATTTACAAGAAAGTGAGTGGGAGCTCTGTAGCATTTCTGATATTATATGTAGATGACATATTGCTAATCGGAAATGATATAGAATTTCTGGATAGCATAAAAGGATACTTGAATAAGAGTTTTCCAATGAAAGACCTCGGTGAAGCTGCTTACATATTGGGCATTAAGATCTATAGAGATAGATCAAGACGCTTAATTGGACTTTCACAAAGCACATACCTTGACAAAGTTTTGAAGAAGTTCAAAATGGATCAAGCAAAGAAAGGATTCTTGCCTGTGTTACAAGGTGTGAAATTGAGTAAGACTCAATCCCCGACCAATGCAGAAGATAGAGAGAAAATGAAAGATGTTCCCTATGCTTCAGCCATAGGCTCTATCATGTATGCAATGCTGTGTACCAGACCTGATGTGTGTCTTGCTATAAGTCTATCAGGGAGGTACCAAAGTAATCCAGGAGTGGATCACTGGACAGCGGTCAAGAACATCCTGAAATACCTGAAAAGGACTAAGGATATGTTTCTCATATATGGAGGTGACAAAGAGCTCATCGTAAATGGTTACGTTGATGCAAGCTTTGACACTGATCCGGACGATTCTAAATCGCAAACCAGATACGTGTTTACATTAAACGGTGGAGCTGTCAGTTGGTGCAGTTCTAAACAAAGCATTGTGGCGGGATCTACATGTGAAGCGGAGTACATAGCTGCTTCGGAAGCAGCAAACGAAGGAGTCTAGATGAAGGAGTTCATATCCGATCTAGGTGTCATACCTAGTGCATCGGGTCCAATGAAAATCTTTTGTGACAATACTGGTGCAATTGCCTTGGCAAAGGAATCCAGATTTCACAAGAGAACCAAGCACATCAAGAGACGCTTCAATTCCATCCGGGATCTAGTCCAGGTGGGAGACATAGAGATTTGGAAGATACATACGGATCTGAATATAGAAGACCCATCGACTAAGCCTCTTCCACGAGCAAAACATGATCAGCACCAAAGCTCCATGGGTGTTAGAATCATTACTTTGTAATCTAGATTATTGACTCTAGTGCAAGTGGGAGACTGAAGGAAATATGCCCTAGAGGCAATAATACTGTTATTATTTTATTTCCTTATATCATGATAAATGTTTATTATTCATGCTAGAATTGTATTATCCGGAAACATAATACTTGTGTGAATACATAGACAAACCAAACATCACTAGTATGCCTCTACTTGACTAGCTCGTTAATCGAAGATGGATATGTTTCCTAACCATAGACATGTGTTGTCATTTGATTAATGGGATCACATCATTAGGAGAATGATGTGATTGACATGACCCATTCCATTAGCTTAGCACCCGATCGTTTAGTATGTTGCTATTGCTTTCTTCATGACTTATACATGTTCCTATGACTATGAGATTATACAACTCCCGTTTGCCGGAGGAACACTTTGTGTGCTACCAAACGTCACAACGTAACTGGGTGATTATAAAGGAGCTCTACAGGTGTCTCCAAAGGTACATGTTGGGTTGGCGTATTTCGAGATTAGGATTTGTCACTCCGATTGTCGGAGAGGTATCTCTGGGCCCTCTCGGTAATGCACATCACATAAGCCTTGCAAGCATTACAACTAATGAGTTAGTTGCAAGATGATGTATTACGAAACGAGTAAAGAGACTTGTCGGTAACGAGATTGAACTAGGTATTGAGATACCGGCGATCGAATCTCGGGCAAGTAACATACCGATGACAAAGGGAACAACGTATGTTGTTATGCGGTCTGACCGATAAAGATCTTCGTAGAATATGTGGGAGCCAATATGAGCATCCAGGTTCCGCTATTGGTTATTGACCGGAGACATGTCTAGGTCATGTCTACATTGTTCTCGAACCCGTAGGGTCCGCACGCTTAAGGTTTTGATGATAGTTATATTATGAGTTTATGCATTTTGATGTACCGAAGTTTGTTCGGAGTCCCGGATGTGATCACGGACATGACGAGGAGTCTCGAAATGGTCGAGACATAAAGATTGATATATTGGAAGCCTATATTTGGATATCGGAAGTGTTCCGGGTGAAATCGGGATTTTACTGGAGTACCGGGAGGTTACCGGAACCCCCCGGTTGGTATATGGGCCTTAGTAGGCTTTAGTGGAAGAGAGGAGAGGTGGCCAGGGCTGGGCCATGCACCCCTCCCCCCTAGTCCGAATAGGACAAGGAGAGGGGGGGTGCCCCCTTCCTTCTCTCTCTCCTCTTTCCCCCTCCCGAATCCTATTCCAACTAGGAAAGGGGGGGAATCCTACTCCCGGTGGGAGTAGGACTCCTCCTGGCGCGCCCTCCTCCTGGCCGGCCGCACCTCCCCCTGCTCCTTTATATACGGGGGCAGGGGGCACCCCTAGACACACAAGTTGATCCACGTGATCATATTCTTAGCCCTGTGTGGTGCCCCCTTCCACCATAATCCTCGATAATATTCTAGCGGTGCTTAGGCGAAGCCCTGCGACGGTAGTACATCAAGATCGTCACCACGCCGTCATGCTGACGAAACTCTTCCCCGACACTTTGCTGGATCGAAGTTCGGGGATTGTCATCGAGCTGAACGTGTGCTAGAACTCGGAGGTGCCGTAGTTTCGGTGCTTGATCGGTCGGGCTGTGAAGACGTACGACTACATCAACCGTGTTGTGCTAAAGCTTCCGCTGTCGGTCTACAAGGGTACGTAGATCACACTCTCCCCTCTCGTTGCTATGCATCACCATGATCTTGCATGTGCGTAGGAGAATTTTTGAAATTACTACGTTCCCCAACAGTTTTGACTACGACGGTCAAACTTCTGGTGCTGCTGTACCTACTGTTGGTGCTTCTGTCGCTCCTGCTGCTACTGCAGAGGTGGAGGACCATTACGAGGATCAGGTTGATCAAAATCAGAACTACGTGCAACCACCACCACCACCAAGTCGTCCTCATGCATATCATCGCAACGGTAGGGCTGCACCACCACCTGAGGTACATGACCATCTCCCTAAACTAAAATTGAATATTCCACCATTTGAGGGTGGATGAGTTCCTGATATATATCTTACTTGGGAGTTAGAAACTGAACAACGATTTACATGTTTACAATATCCTGAGGAGAGACGTGTTCCTGCTGAAGTTTGTGCTTTCACTAGCTTTGCATGTGTTTGGTGGTCTGAACATTGTAGATTATATCTTATTCCAGCTACTTGGGCTGCTTTGAAAACTGCTATGCGTACTCGTTGGGTTCCACCATATTATCAACGTGGATTACTTCAAAAATTGCAGCACTTAAGACAAGGAAAAAATTATGTAGAAGAATATTATCAGGAATTACAAACTAGCATGATTAGATGTGGTATTGTTGAGGAGGATGAAGCTATGCTTGCACGTTTTATGGGTGGATTAAATAGAGAGATTCAGACCATTCTAGAGTATAAGGAGTAGACTAATATCACTCGTTTATTCCATCTTGCTTGTAAAGCTGAATGTGAAGTGCAGGATCGATAGGCATTGGCGCGAACTAACTTTTCTGCAGGTCGATCTTCATCATGGACACCATGTGCATCCTCTACTTCCACTCCACCAGCACCTCCATCAGGTGCCACCTCCAGTTGTGATACAAGAAAGCAGGCACAACCACCACTATCTGCCAAGAGCACACCTACCGGACCTGCGCAGAGCTCTTCTTCTTCCATGGCATCAACAGGGCACACAAGTGATATTATTTGTCGTTGTTGTAAGGGAAGAGGACATTTTGTGAGAGAATGCCAATCTCAGCATGTGATGATTGCTACTGAGGATGGTGGGTATGAGTCCGCTAGTGACTATGATGAGGAGACTTTGGCTCTTATTACACATGAAGAACACGGTGGAGAGGATTCTGATCATGAGACACAATACATGGCTGCTGAAGATGCTGACAGGTATGAATGTTTAGTTGCTCAACGTGTTCTAAGTGTGCAGGTTACACAAGCTGAGCAAAATCAGAGGCATAATGTGTTCCATACAAAGGGAGTTGTGAAGGAACATTCTGTTCGCGTCATCATAGATGGAGGGAGCTGCAATAACTTGGCTAGCATGGCGATGGTGGAGAAGCTATCTCTCACCACAAGACCACATCCACATCCTTACTACATCCAATGGTTCAACAACAGCGGCAAGGTTAAGGTAACACGTACTGTTCGTGTGCATTTTAGTATCTGTACATATGCTGATTATGTTGATTGTGATGTGGTACCTATGCAAGCATGTTCCTTATTACTTGGTAGACCATGGCAATTTGATAAAAAATTCTGTACACCATGGTAGAAACAATCAGTATACTCTTGTTCATAAGGATAAAAATATTACTTTGCTTCCTATGACTCCTGATTCCACTTTGAAAGATGATATTAATAGAGCTAATAAAGCAAAACAGGAGAAAAATAAGAGTGAAAATCAGATTGTGGCAAAAGAATTTGAGCAACAAATGCAGCCTAATAATAAACCATCTAGTGTTGCTTCTGAAATTAAATTGAGAAGTGCATGTTTACTTCCCACCAAATCTGATATTGATGATTTAGATTTTAGAAAATCTGTTTGCTATGCTTTTGTGTGCAAAGAGGCATTATTTTCATTCGAGGACGTGCCTTCATCTTTGCCTCCTACTGTCACTAACATTTTGCAGGAGTTCGCTGACGTCTTTCCACAAGACGTGCCACCAGGATTACCACCTATTCGAGGGATTGAGCATCAAATTGACTTAATTCCCGGTGCATCATTACCCAACCGTGCACCATACCGTACCAATCCAGAGGAGACGAAGGAGATTATGCTCAAGTACAAGAACTACTCGACAAAGGTTATATACGTGAATCCCTTTGTCCTTGTGTTGTTCCTATCATTTTAGTGCCGAAAAAGGATGGTACGTCGCGTATGTGCGTTGATTGTAGAGGCATTAATAATATTACTATCCGTTATCGTCATCCTATTCCTAGGCTAGATGATATGCTTGATGAATTGAGTGGCTCTACAATATTCTCTAAAGTTGATTTGCGTAGTGGATACCATCAAATTCGTATGAAATTGGGAGATGAATGGAAAACAGCATTTAAAACTGAGTTTGGATTATATGAGTGGTTAGTCATGCCTTTTGGGTTAACTAATGCACCTAGTACTTTCATGAGGTTAATGAACAAAGTTTTACGTGCTTTCATTGGACGATTTGTGGTAGTTTACTTTGATGACATATTGATTTATAGCAAATCTTTGGAGGAACATTTGGAACATTTATGTGTTGTTTTTATTGCTCTACGTGATGCACGTTTGTTTGGTAACCTTGGAAAGTGCACCTTTTGCACCGACCGAGTATCTTTTCTTGGCTATGTTGTTACTCCACAGGGAATTGAAGTTGATAAAGCCAAGATTGAAGCTATTGAGAGTTGGCCGCAGCCCAAAACGGTCACACAAGTGAGGAGTTTCCTTGGCCTCGCTGGTTTCTATAGGCGTTTTGTTAGAGATTTCAGCACCATTGCTGCACCTCTCAATGAGCTTACAAAGAAGGATGTGCCTTTTGTTTGGGGTACCGCACAGGAAGAAGCCTTCACGGTATTGAAAGATAAGTTGACACATGCTCCTTTACTCCAACTTCCTAATTTTAATAAGACTTTTGAGCTTGAATGTGATGCTAGTGGAATTAGATTAGGACGTGTATTATTACAAGATGGCAAACCTGTTGCATACTTTTCTGAAAAATTGAGTGGGCCTAGTCTGAACTATTCTACTTATGATAAAGAATTATATGCTCTTGTTCGGACCTTAGAAACATGGCAACATTATTTATGGCCAAAGGAATTTCTTATACATTCTGATCATGAATCTTTGAAACACATTAAAAGTCAAGCAAAACTGAACCGTAGACATGCTAAATGGGTTGAATTCATTGAGACTTTCCCTTATGTCATTAAACACAAGAAGGGTAAAGAAAATGTTATTGCGGATGCATTGTCTCGTCGTTATACTATGCTTTCACAACTTGACTTTAAAATATTTGGTTTGGAGACCATCAAAGATCAATATGTGCATGATGTTGAATTTAAAGATGTATTGCAGAATTGTAAGGAAGGGAGAACTTGGAACAAGTTCGTTCTTAACGATGGATTTGTGTTTCGTGCTAACAAGCTATGCATTCCAGCTAGCTCTGTTCGTCTTTTGTTGTTGCAGGAGGCGCATGGAGGAGGATTAATGGGACACTTTGGTGTCAAGAAGACGGAGGATATACTTGCTACACATTTCTTTTGGCCAAAGATGAGACGGGATGTTGAGCGTTTTGTTGCCCGCTGCACTACATGTCAAAAAGCTAAGTCACGACTCAATTCTCATGGTTTATATATGCTTTTGCCTGTACCTAGTGTTCCTTGGGAGGGTATATCTATGGACTTTGTTTTAGGTTTACCTCGAACAAACAAGGGGAGGTATAGCATATTTGTTGTCGTGTATAGGTTCTCAAAAATGGCACACTTTATACCATGTCATAAAAGCGATGATGTTGTTAATGTTGCTGATTTGTTCTTTCGTGAAATTATTCGCTTGCATGGTGCGTCAAACACTATTGTTTCATATCGTGATACTAAATTTCTTAGCCACTTTTGGAGATGTTTATGGGCTAAGTTGGGGACTAAACTGCTTTTTAGTACTACTTGTCACCCCCAAACTGATGGACAAACTGAAATAGTCAATAGAACATGGTCTACTATGCTTAGGGTTGTTTTGAAGAATAACAAGAAAATGCGGGAAGAATGTGTGCCTCATATTGGATTTGCTTATAATCGTTCATTGCATTCTACTACTAAGATGTGCCCTTTTGAAATTGTGTATGGTTTCCTACCTCGTGCACCTATTGATTTGTTGCCTCTTCCATCTTCGAAGAAGGTTAATTTTGATGCTAAAGAACATGCTGAATTGATTTTAAAAATGCATTAAGGAAAACATTGAGCGTATGAATGCTAAATATTAACATGCTGGAGATAAGGGTAGAAAACATGTTGTGTTTGCACCTGGAGATCTTGTTTGGTTACATTTGTGTAAGGATAGATTTCCTAATTTGCGCAAATCAAAGCTAATGCCACGTGCTGATGGTCCTTTTAAGGTGTTAGAGAAAAAAATGACAATGCATATAAACTTGAGCTGCCTGCAGATTTTGGGGTTAGTTCCACTTTTAACATTGCAGATTTGAAGCCTTATTTGGGTGAGGACGATGAACTTTCGTCGAGGACGACTTCATTTCAAGAAGGGGAGGATGATGAGGACATCAATACCATTGTTACACCCACAGCCCCTGCTGCTATACATACTGGACCAATTACTAGAGCTCGCGCACGCCAATTGAATTATCAGGTACTTTCGTTTCTTGGTAACGATTCTAATGTTCATGAGAATATGATGCTGCCTAAATTGGATACATTTGTTTTGCTTACAAATGAAGGGCCTAGCTTGGACAATAAAGATGAACACTGGAGCAAGTTCAAGCATGCTGATGATGGCATGCGCAAGGAGAACAAGAACGGAGTTACAAGTGATGATTCCAGGACTCTGAAGCCACCATAATGAGTGCATGAAGCATGGGACGAAATATACAAGATGCCACTTCATAAATTTCGTCCAGAGGCTATTCTAGGTGCTGCGTCACCTTATTATTGGGCCAGGCCCATGTATTTTCGAAGTACTTAAGTATAGGCTGTTTTTAGAGTCCGTATGTGTGGGGAAACAAGAGTTAGGGTTGGTTTCGGACCCCACCACCATGGGCCACGAAATTCCCCCTCTCTCCTCCATATATACAGCCCTTAGGGCATCGTTTAGACTTTGGGTTTTGTTTAGATTAAAAGTTCGCCATAGCTGCAACTTCGCGTACTTCGTTTGTGTCCAACGACCAGACCAAGACGTCACAGAACCCCACCTTGATCAATAAAGCTTTCATCTTATATTCTCAATATCTAGATTGCAATCTCAGTTTGTTGCTTGTTCTTTGTTTGCTCGCAGGAAACAGGCCCTTGTGGTCAGGTTGATCGTGCTCTAGCGTGGTCAATAACCCCTCGGAGTTGGTTTAGCGATTGCTAAGGTGCGACGTCCTCGCACATTCGTAGTTGGATCGTCAAAGTCGACTTCCTCTAAAACGATAGCCACCATTTCATTGAAAGACGGGACACCTTTGCCTCTATCAGGTAATTGGAGCTTGGAGCAATGTTCTTCACTTGCGAGGTTATGACAACTCCCTCCATCGATGATGACCTTGACGGATCGTCCATTGATGCCGGCCTTGGTGTGGAAAATGTGGAATCTTTGGTCTTCTTCTTGGTGATGTTGGAGAGTCAAGACTTTGGAGACAACAAGAACGGGACTTGAATATTCATCGTAAAAGACTTGTTCCTCTTCATCGTTCACTTGCCGGTGCATGGCTACTTGCTCAAGAGCGTCCATTTCTCCTTCACTCATCGAGTCATAGGTTCCGTCGTCGTTGAGGATCATGGTCCGCTTGTTGGTGCACTCATAGGACTTGTGGCCTCGGCCTCCGCATGTGAAGCATTTGAAGGAACTTGTCTTGATGGTCTCATCGGTTGGAGTGGATGATGATGAAGCTCTCGGCTTGAAGTTGCTTGTAGTAGAAGGATGACTTGGAGTTGATGAAGCTTTCTTTGAACTCGACTCGTCGATGTTGCTAATAGAAGGCTTGGTAGACGGTGTTGGAGTCATTGAAGCTTGGTTGTTGGAGAAACCGTATGACTTGGATGAGAACTTGGCATACTTGAAATCATCTTGCACTTGGCGTTCCACTTTCGTAGCTTGATGCACGAGCTCGATGAGGTTTGAATATGGTTGGAAGTTAGCGACTTTCTTGATAGGATGGTTGAGTCCATTCAAGAAACGTGCCATAGTTTTCTCATCATCTTCCGTGACATTGGCTCGTATCATGGCAATCTCCATCTCCTTGTAGTACTCTTCAACGCTCTTGGTTCCTTGCTTGAGTAGTTGGAGCTTCTTGAAGAGGTCGCGGTTCTAGTAGGTAGGCACGAAGCGTGCTCTCATGACATCCTTCATTTGTGCCCAAGTGGTGATGGGTGGTTCACCTCTTTCCTCACGGCGCTCGATGACTTGTTCCCACCAAATGAGGGCATAGTCTTGGAACTCAAGGGATGCCATCGTGATCTTCTTCTCTTAGTCGTAGTTGTGCAAACGGAAGATCTTGTTAACTTTCAATGCCCATGAAAGGTACTCTTCGGGATCGTTGGTTCCGTTGAACTTGGGCATGGTGAACTTGAGCTTGCCATAGCATTGCTCTTCATTGTGTTGGGGTCGGGGATGATGACGCCCATGTTGTAGATGATTGTCAAGCTCGTGTCGCTCTTGGTGTGGAGGGTTGTCAACCTCATGTTGGACTTGTCGTGGAGGATGTCCATTCTCCTCATGCTCTTGATGAACTTGATGTGCTTGGCGAGCTTGTGGAGGAGCTTCGACGTTGCACGCGAGCTTGATGTCGTCGTTCATGTATTTCTTCGCGAAGTGCTTCCTCTTGTTCACGCTCTTGTCGGCCTCGGTTGGCTACGGCTCGACTTGAATCTTGGAGGGCTTGTTGCGCCTCAAGTGCTTGAGCTTCACGGAGTTGTTGTTCTTGGCGTTGTGCTTCGGCATCTTGTGCTACTTGGTGTAGGCGCGCTCGCTCTTCCTCTTCAAGTTGGCGTTGTCGTTGCTGTTCTCGTGCTAGCGTAAAAGCCTCTTGGGTTTGACATCGCCGATGCTCTTGAAAGTCGGTGTCACGTAGAGGATTGAGGCTTGCTTGACGATCGTTGCACGCGGCACGACGTGGAGTGTTTGATGTCGGTGTACTTGAGCCGGAGAGGGTGAAGTCGGAGTGTCGACTTGAGCGAGTCCTTCTTGATGAGGACGAAGTGGAAGAAGAGCGGTTGAGCAACAAAGCGTGAATATCGTCCATCCTTGTGTCATTCTCTTACTTGTGATCGTTGAGCTTGTGGTCGAAGTACTCCCTTGTACGTTTCTCGAAGAGTCGCAAGTCGGCGGCGAGGTTGTCGATGTGTTCACTCATTGCTTGTTGCTCTTGATGCAAAGCGCGTTGTGCACCAAAGAGGTGGCTCTTGGTGATGTAGGAGTTCATGTCGTCGTTGTGCTCAATGAAGAGTGGGTTGGTAGAAGTACTCGGCTTATCCATCATTCCAAGAAAAATGTGAGTGGTAGAAAGAGAAGAACGAATACCAAATGTACCTTGACCGAAGTTGAAAGTGGATCGATGATCACTCCAATGTAGGACAAGGAAATAGCACAATTGGTACTAGCTATTGTCGGTTTCTCACACCTACACAAGTAAAAGCTTATGGTGGAGCTTGGTTAGGATGGTGGCACAAAATTTGATGCAATTGTAAGTGAGCTTCAATAATGTTGGAAAAGATTCACAAGATGCAATGTAACAAGTAGACCAAGCATATAAGGTACACGGAAACACACACGCAAAAAGATAAGTGGGGTCGTGCAACCAAGGGTGATCCAAAATGTGTAATCCACAAAAATGCTCTTGTTGCACAACACTAGAGAGACGCTAGCACGATTGCACAATAGGCGGATAGAAAGAACTTGTGCACAACCTATTTAGCAAAAATGCAACGACTTCTATCCCAAGTATGCTCTATGCAAGGTGTTTCTATGCGATGATCCAATATGATCGAGTATGACAATCTTAATGTTGTATGATGCTACGGTTCTTGCTTAAAAGCTCTTTGCTTATCTTTCCACTTTCCTTAAAAGATTATTTGGCTCTTTGATGTTTGAGCTCATTTCACATGCAATGCTTGACGAACCAAGATAGCAATTGTATATGCGATGACAACTTTGTGACACAAGAGATGATACCAATACATGCAACAATGGTGTGTGTATGCTATGGGAAGTATGATCACCAATGTGCACAAGTCTCGTTGCCGGCAGTACTCAATGGCTAGTCTCGATGGGTAAGCAACGCAAAGGAGTGAGGCTATGATGTCTATCAATGTAATGGCAAGAGTGATATGTACAATACCAAGACAAGATTACCATTTCTTGTGGACGGTATGGTGTCAAAATGGTGGCACGAATACCAAGATGTAGTCGAGGTGGTCGTTTTTCATGACGCGTCCATGGCGAAGATGAGTGGCGGTGATGTCGATGTCGAACCGTACCTAGATAGCCGAAACACAAGTAGGACACGGTACCACAACACAAATTCTCAAAGCTCGAAGTAGCACATGTGTCGGAGAGCAAAAAGGGTATGCAATGGTGGTGGTAATGCGGAAGTGGTGATGGTGTATAGTGGTAGGAGTGCGTATGCGGAAATGTGGGGCGGTGGTGGTGACTCGGCTGAAAAAAATTCAGTTTCGTCAGGGAACTCCGGACGTCCGGTGGGTGAGTGGTCGTCCGGTCGTCAGACGTCCGGTGGCGAGCGGACATCTGGTGCCTGGGCACTGTTCGGGCACGGGATGAACTTCACGTGGGCGGAGTGGATGAGGTGAAATTTGTCGATTGCAGGCGATTTCGTGGATGGAAAGGGTGGAGACAAGGGGGGAAAGCTAGATCCACTCAAAACAAAGCAAATCCACATATCAAAACCAACAAAATTTCAACACACCAACAAATCACAAAAAAATGGGGGCTATTTTTGTGGGGAATTTTTGAATAAGGACGAAAAACAACAAAAACAAGGCTAGAAACACAACGGGGAGGCTCTGAAATCATGATCAACGTGGCTCTAGATACCAAGATGATGTAGGGTAGGAACCCTAGGGGGTGATCTTTCACGAAAGGAGCAGATCCTGCGATGAACACGAAGAACACAAGGGGAAAACGGGGGGAAACACAAGGGAAAACACGGGAGAAACACTAAACCAACACAAGATAGTCACACATGTGCTAGATCCTCGGATACATAAGAGTTCACACGGTACACGATCAACTAAGGATGATACAAGGGTAGTCGGTCTTCTCCGTGAGAAGGTCTTGATGTTCTTCTCCACGAGGAGGTCTTGAATCCAAAGGGATCTTCTCTGAAGAGGCCGCGGTCTCTCTCGAGGAGTAGATCCGATGTGGATGAGCAATGCTCTATCTCTCAAATGAGCTAAACCAATGCTAACCCTAGCTAGGATGAATAGGAGGTCTATTTATGGGGGCGAAAGTAGGGGTACATGGGCCTCGGTCCCGAATCTGGACACAGCCAGGTACCAGACGTCCGCTGGGGACTGGTCGTCTGGTGTCTCAGGAGCGGTTGGACGTCCGGTGGCTGCCGGTCGTCCGCTCGTTCTGGCTGATGCTGGTGTAGAGGATTTCCGGTGCCTGCCGGTCGTCCGGTCGCCGGTCGTCCGCTGGCACCGGTCGTTCGCTCATTTGGCTCGGGTGCAGGGGCACCGATCGTCCGGTCTGGGCTGGCCGTCCGCTTGCTAGGGTTCGGCTAGAGCATCAGGCGCCAGACGTCCAGTCCCGGCCGGTCGTCCGGTGGCTAGGACTTTTCCTGCATCCCTCCTTCTTCTCCGTCTTCTTGTCCATCTTCCTCTTCTTCATGTCCTTGCTCCTTAGCTTCTCCATGATACCTGAGTATGCACAATGTGTCCATATGAGGTAGTAGCCATGTCTCATGTGCATCGAAGTGGAATTGTGAGAGGAGAGATGTCACCTCGGTTTCAAGAGCTCTTGCATGTGCTCGTGTCATGGGTCCAAGAGATGTCGTAGGAGATGTAGTTGGGTCCATGGGGATGGCCTTGGGATGCTCCGCATCAATAAGGAGTGCATGAAGCCTTGGACGAAATATACAAGATGCCACTTCATAAATTTCATCTAGAGGCTATTCTAGGTGCGGTGTCACCTTATTATTGGGCCAGGCCCATGTATTTTCGAAATACTTAAGTATAGGTTGTTTTTAGAGTCCGTATGTGTGGGGAAACAAGAGTTCGGGTTGGTTTCAGACCCCTCCTCCAAGGGCCACGCAATATCAGGTACTTTCGTTTCTTGTTAATGATTCTAATGTTCATGAGAATATGATGCTGCCTTAATTGGATACAATTGTTTTGCTTGCAAATGAAGGGTCTGGCATGGATAAGAGGGATGAACACTAAAGCAAGACCAAGCATGGAGATGATGGCATGCGCAAGGGGATCAAGAACGGAGTTATAAGTGATGATTTCAGGACTTTGAAGCCACCATAAGGAGTGCATGAAGCCTTGGACGAAATATACAAGATGCCACTTGATAAATTTCGTCTAGAGGCTATTCTAGGTGTTGTGTCACCTTATTATTGGGTCAGGCCCATGTATTTTCGAAATACTTAAGTATAGGCTGTTTTTAGAGTCCGTATGTGTGGGGAAACAAGAGTTAGGGTTGGGTTCGGACCCCTCCTCCAAGGGCCACGAAATCCCCCCCCCCTCTTCCTCCATATATACAACCCTTAGGGTGTCGTTTAGACTTTGGGTTTTGTTTAGATTAAAAGTTCGCCATAGCCGCAACTTCGTGTACTTCGTTTGTGTTCAACGACCAGGCCAAGACGTCACAGAACCCCACCTTCATCTATAAAGCTTTCCTCTTATATTCGCAATATCCAGATTGCAATTTCAATTTCTTGCTTGTTCTTCGTTGCTCGCAGGAAATAGACCCTCGTGGTCAGGTTGATCATGCTCCGGCGTAGTCAATAACCTCTCGGGGTTGGTTTAGCGATTGCTAAGGCGTGACCTCCTCGCACGTTGATGGCCCACAAGTGTAGGGGATCTATCATAGTCCTTACGATAAGTAAGAATGTCGAACCCAACGAGGAGCAGAAGGAAATGATAAGGAGTTTTCAGTAAGGTATTCTTTGCAAGCACTGAAATTATCGGTAACAGATAGTTTTGTGATAAGGTAATTTGTAACAGGTAACAAATAGTAAAAGTAAATAAGGTGCAACAAGATGGCCCAATCCTTTTGTAGCAAAGGACAAGCCTGGACAAACTCTTATATAAAGGAAAACGCTCCCGAGGACACATGTGAATTATCGTCAAGCTAGTTTTCATCACGTTCATATGATTCGCGTTCGGTACTTTGATAATTTGAAAGTGGGTGGACCGGTGCTTGGGTACTATCATTCCTTGGACAAGCATCCCACTTATGATTAACCCCTATGCAAGCATCCACAACTACAACATAAGTATTAAGGTAAATCTAACCATAGCATGAAACATATGGATCCAAATCAGCCCCTTACGAAGCAACGCATAAACTAGGGTTTAAGCTTCTGTCACTCTAGCAACCCATCATCTACTTATTACTTCCCAATGCCTTCCTCTAGGCCCAAAAAATGGTGAAGTGTCATGTAGTCGACGTTCACATGACACCACTAGAGGAGACACAACATACATCTCATCAAAATATTGCACGAATACCAAATTCACATGACTACTTATAGCAAGACTTCTCCCATGTCCTCGGGAACAAACTTAACTACTCACAAAGCATATTCATGTTCATAATCGGAGGGGTATTAATATGCATAATGGATCTGAACATATGATCTTCCACCAAGTAAACCAACTAGCATCAACTACAAGGAGTAATCAACACTACTAGCAACCCACAGGTACCAATCTGAGGCTTTGGGACAAAGATTGGATACAAGAGATGAACTAGGGTTTGAGATGATATGGTGTTGGTGAAGATTTTGATGGATATTGATCCCCTCCCGATGAGAGGATCGTTGGTGATGACGATGGTGATGATTTCCCCCTCCCGGAGGGAAGTTTCCCCGGCAGAACAGCTCCGCTGGAGCCCTATATTGGTTCTGCCAAGGTTCCGCCTTGTGGCGGTGGAGTTTCGTCCCGTGAGCTTGCTTATGATTTTTTTCTCAACGAAAGACTCCATATAGCCAAAGATGGCATCAGAGGGCCACCAGGGGGCCCACGAGGCAGGGGGCGCCCAGGGGGGTAGGGCGCGCCCCCTACCCTCGTGGACGGTGGGTGGCCCCCCTCTGGTACTTCTTTCGCCCAATATTTTTTTATCTGAAACGTGCTCCTGTGAAGTTCGAGGACTTTTCGAGTTGTGCAAATAGGTCTCTAATATTTGCTCCTTTTCCAGCCCAGAATTCCAGCTGCCGGCATTCTCCCTCTTCATGTAAACCTTGTGAAATAAGAGAGAATAGGCATAAGTATTGTGACATAATGTGTAATAACATCCCATAATGCAATAAATATCAATATAAAAGCATGATGCAAAATGGATGTATCAACTCCCCCAAGCTTATACCTCGCTTGTCCTCAAGCGAAAGCCAAAATCGAAAAATATGTCCACATGTTTAGAGATAGAGGTGTCGATAAAAATAAAATACGGACATGAGGGCATCATGATCATTCTTAGAACAGCAACATATATATATATATAGTGTTACTATTCATCACCCAGGGTGCAGAATAAGTTTTCTTCATCCGAGGTAATCTTACGATCATTTCATAATTAAATTACGTTTGGAATTCAAATAGTTACATTCCTATTGATTCACTAAGTGAAATTTGACATAGGAAAATAAAAATATAGGTCATAAAACAAAATTTTTTGCAGTTTATGTGTATTTTAGACTATGTTTTTACGTTTGTAATTTTACATAACATAAAACATTTTTTACGGCGATTATATATTTTCTTATGGTTCCTTTTTGCGTCGGAAATAAGACAAAACTTATGGAACGTAAAATTACGGTGCATTGATGATAAAATAGAGGGGGTGAAGAATAACTATTCCTCACCCAGGGTGACGAATAGCGCAACCCTATATATATTCAACCATCATTTCAAGTATGAATCATAAACTTCATTGAGAACCATAAACTTCATATGATCTCTTATGCTAAAGTAACAATTCAATCACAATTTCAAGTATGAATCATATGATCTCTTTTGTCATATGATCTCTTATGCTAAAGTAACAATTCAATCACAATTTCAAGTATGAATCATAAACTTCATTGAGAACCAACAAACTCTAATCTCAGTCATTGAGGCAATTGCAATTTATCAGAACATCAGAAAGAGTCAATAAGAGCTTTTCAGCAAGTCCACATACTCAACCATCATTTAGTCTTTCACAATTGCTAACACTCACGCGATATTTATGCTTATGAAGTTTTAATCAAACACAAAGAAAGATAGGGGCTTATAGTTTTGCCTCCCAACCTTTTACCTCAAGGGTAATGTCAACAATAATAGTTCATGAAAACTCACATCCAATTAGCTATATATATCAGGATCTTTCCAACACATCATGCTTGCCAAAGGATAAAATGTAAAAAGGAAAGGTGAAGATCACCATGACTCTTTGCATGAAGTATAAGACAAGAATAAAAGATAGGCCCTTCGCAGAGGGAAGCAGAAGTTGTCATGTGCTTTTATGGTTGGATGCACAAAATCTTAATGCGAAAGAACGTAACTTTATATTGCCACTTGTGATATGGACCTTTATTATGCAGTCCGTCGCTTTTATTTCTTCCACATCACAAGATCGTATAAAGCTTATTTTCTCCACACTAATAAATCATACATATTTAGAGAGCAATTTTTATTGCTTGCAATGATGACAACTTACTTGAAGGATCTTACTCAATCCATAGGTAGATATGGTGGACTCTCATGGCAAAACTAGGTTTAAGGATATTTGGAAGCACAAGTAGTATCTCTACTTGGTGCAAAGAATTTGGCTAGCATGAGAGAGAAAGGCAAGCTCAACATGTTGGATGATCCATGACAATATAATTTATTTCAGATGTAAGGAAACATAACCCATTACGTTGTCTTCCTTGTCCAACATCAACTTTTTAGCATGTCATATTTTAATGAGTGCTCACAATCATAAAAGATGTCCAAGATAGTATATTTATATGTGAAAACCTCTCTTTCCTTATTACTTCCTATTAATTGCAACGATGACCAAAACTATGTTTGTCAACTCTCAACAACTTTTATTCGTCATACTCTTTATATGTGAAGTCATTACAATCCATAAGATCCATATGATCTCTTTATTTCTTTTTATTCTTTTCTTTTTTATTTTATTCCCTCGAGATCATAGCAAAATAACCAAGCCCTTGACTCAACACTAACTTTTTTATATATAGCTCACGGACTCGATTACATAGAAGGATCATAAAGCAAAACTCAAAACTAGATCATACTAAAACTTTATTCTACTAGATCAAGATATTACCAAAAGGATTGAACTAAGAAAAACGGTAAAGATAAAGGTGTGATGGTGATACGATACCGGGGCACTCCCGCAAGCTTGGCAGTTGCCAAGGGGAGTGCCCATACCCATGTGTTTATGTCTCCTTCTTCGGGGGTGGTGATGTGATATTCTTGGCGATGATGCCCCTCAGGATACGATTCTCTTCCTCGAGCTTATTGACTTGCTGCTTGAGGTCCATTATTTCCTTACGGAGCTTGCCTGTGACGGCTAAAGCTCCTTTCACCCAAGGATGTTGCATAGCTGCGGGAGAACAAGTAACACTCTTTTTCATATTTTCATAAGAAAGGAATCTAATGTTGGAAGGGATGACTGAGTTTGGAATGGCAGAGCTCTATAGTTCTCCCATCGTGAATCCGGCTCGGAAATGAGAAGTAACTTCTTGATCCTCCTCCATGGCATCTATCCTTTTCAAGTCGGCCTCCATATCTTCCTCGGTTGATGGACCAAAGTGGTCAGCATCGCTGTTTGCTCTTGGCCCCAGTGTCGGATGAGACACCCGACTCTCCCCGACTAACTCTTGAGAAGACATCTTGCTCTAAATCTGCCGCAGAAACAGCTCGAAACAAAGACAGAAGATATTTGCATGGTACGGTTGTCAAAACCTTCGGGAGATTATATAGTGAATTTTTACCGACCAAAAGAAGTATCATGCAAGAAAACAGAGTCCGAGAGCACACGAGGCAGGGGGGCGCGCCTAGGGGGTAGGGCGCGCCCTCCACCCTCGTGGAAGCCTTGTGTCCTTTCCGGACTACTTATTTTCCTATTTACTTAAATATTCCAAAATGGAGAAAAAGTGCTATTAGAATTGTTTTGGAGTCGGTTTACTTACCGTACCTCATACCTCTTCCTTTTGGGGGTCTGGAACATTTTGGAAAGTGTCCCTTATGTATTCCTCTGGGGTTACGGTTTCAATAACAGTAGTTTCAACATTTATGGGATTACCTGAGATATAATGTTTGATTCTTTGACCGTTCACCACCCTCGGGTTTCTGCCTTCGAAGTTGTTGATTTTTATAGCACCAGAATGGTAGACCTCCTCGATGACGTAAGGACCTTCCCGTTTAGAGAGAAGTTTTCCTGCAAAAAATCTTAAAGAGAGTTGTATAATAATAGATAATGTCCTACATTAAACTCATGTTTTTGTATCCTTTTGTCATGCCATCTTTTAACTTTTTCTTTAAATAGTTTGGCATTCTCATAAGCCTGGGCTCTCCATTCATCAAGTGAGCTAATGTCAAAAAGCCTCTTCTCACCGGCAAGTTTGAAATCATAATTGAGCTCTTTAATGGACCAATATGCCTTATGTTCTAGTTCAAGAGGTAAGTGACATGCTTTTCCATAAACCATTTTATACAGAGACATACCCATAGGATTTTTATATGCAGTTCTATAGGCCCATAATGCATCATCAAGTTTCTTGGACCAATTTTCTAGATCTATTAACAGTCTTTTGCAATATTAATTTAAGTTCTCTATTACTTAATTCTACTTGACCACTAGACTATGGATGATATGGAGATGCAATTCTATGATTAACATCATACTTAGCAAGCATTTTACGAAAAGCACCATGAATAAAATGTGAACCACCATCAGTCATTAAGTATCTAGGGACTCCAAACCTCAGAAACATAACTTATTTAATCATCTTAATAGAGGTGTTATGATCAGCACTACTAGTTGGAATAGCTTCTACCCACTTAGTAACGTAATCAACAGCAACTAAAATATGTGTGTACCCATTAGAGGAAGGAAAAGGTCCCATATAATCAAAGCCCCAAACATCAAATGGTTTAATAACAAATGAATAATTCATAGGCATTTCTTGACGTCTACTAATATTACCAATCCTTTGACATTCATCACAAGACAAGACAAACTTATGGGCATCTTTGAAGAGAGTAGGCCAATAAAAACCAGATTGCAATACCTTATGTGCAGTTCTGTCTCCAGCATGGTGTCCTCCATAAGCCTCAGAGTGACACTTGTGTAGGATCTGTTCCTGTTCATGCTCAGGTACACAATGTCTAATAACACCATCTACTCCTTCTTTATAAATATGTGGGTCATCCCAAAAGTAATGTCTTAAATCATAGAAGAACTTTTTCTTTTGATGGTATGTGAGACTAGGTGGTATAAATTTAGCAACAATGTAATTAGCATAATCAGCATACCATGGAGCAGTACGAGAAGCATTTATGACAGCTAATTGTTCATCAAGAAAGCTATCATCAATAGGTAGTGGATCCTCAAGAACATTCTCTAACCTATACAAGTTGTCTGCAACGGGGTTCTCAGCTCCCTTTCTATCAATGATATGCAAATCAAATTCTTGTACTAAGAGAACCCATCTAATAAGTCTAGGTTTAGCATCTTTCTTTTCCATAAGATATTTAATAGTAGCATGATTAGTGTGAACAGTTACTTTAGAATCAACAATGTAAGGTCTGGACTTATCACAAGAAAATATAACTGCTAAAATTCTTTTTCAGTAGTAGCATAGTTTCTCTAGGCACAGTCTAGAGTTTTACTAGCATATTGAATAACATTTAATTTCTTATCAACTATTTGTCCTAGAACAGCCCCTACAGCATAATCACTAGCATCACACATAATTTCAAATGGTAAATTCCAATCAGGAGGTTGAACAATAGGTGCATAAACCAAAGCTTTCTTAAGTATTTCAAATGCTTCTACACAATCATCATCAAAGACAAAAGGAACATCTTTTTGTAAGAGATTAGTCAGAGGCCGAGAAATTTTAGAGAAGTCCTTAATGAACTTCCTATAAAAACCGGCATGACCAAGGAAGCTTCTTATACCTTTAATGTCCTTAGGACATGACATCTTTTCAATAGAATCAACTTTAGCTTTCTCAACTTCAATACCTCTTTCAGAAATTTTATGCCCCAAGACAATACCTTCATTAACCATAAAGTGGCACTTCTCCCAATTCAAGACAAGATTAGTTTCTTCACATCTCTGCAAAACTCGATCAAGGTTGCTTAAGCAATCATCAAAGGAGGTTCCTAAACGGAGAAATCATCCATGAAAACCTCAACAATCTTTTCACAAAAGTCAGAGAATATAGCAGTCATACATCTTTGAAAAGTAGCAAGTGCATTGCATAAACCAAAAGGCATACGTCTATAAGCAAAGGTATCGAAAGGACAAGTAAAAGTTGTCTTTTCTTGATCCTATTTTGACACAGCTATTTGGGAGAAACCAGAATAACCATCTAGAAAGCAAAAATGTGTATGTTTGGATAGTCTTTCTAGCATTTGATCAATAAAAAGTAAAGGGTAATGATCCTTTTTAGTAGCTTTATTTAGTTTGCGGAAATCAATTACCATTCTATAACCTGTAACAATTGTTTGTGGGATCAATTCATCTTTATCATTAGGAACAACAGTAATACCTCCCTTCTTAGGGACACAATGAACAGGGCTTACCCACTGACTATCAGCAACGGGATAAATTATACCTTCCTCCAGAAGCTTCAGTATTTCTTTTCTTACCACTTCTTTCATCTTAGGATTTAACCGTCGTTGGTGATCAACAACCGGTTTCGCGTCTTTCTCCAATTTTATTTTGTGCTGGCAGAGAGTGGGACTAATGCCCTTAAGATCATCAAGAGTATATCCAATAGCAGCATGGTGCTTCTTCAGAGTTTTCAATAATTTATTTTCTTCATGCTCTGAAAGGTTAGCACTAATAATAACAGGATATATCTCTTTCTCATCAAGATAAGCATATTTAAGAGTATCAGGTAAAGGTTTAAGCTCAAACACGGGATCACCCTTGGGTGGAGGAGGATCCCCTAGGATTTCAACAGGCAAGTTGTGTTTCAAAATAGGTCCCTATTTAAAGAATACTTCATCTATTTCCCTTCTTTCATTCATAAACATATCATTTTCATGGTCTAGCAAATATTGCTCTAAAGGATCATTAGGAGGCACGGCAATAGAAGCAAGACCAATAATTTCATCTTTACTAGGCAATTCTTTATCATGGGGTTGTCTATGAAACTTAGCAAAATTAAACTCATGAGACATATCCCCTAAACCAATAGAAACAATATCCTTATTGCAGTCTATCTTAGCATTAACAGTATTCAAGAAGGGTCTACCAAAAATAATGGGACAAAAGTCATCTTGTGGGGAACCGAGAACAAGAAAATCAGCATGATATTTAACTTTCCCACACAAGACTTCAACATATCTAATAATCCCAACAGGTGAAATAGTGTCTCTATTGGCAAGCTTAATTGTAATATCAATTTCTTCTAACTCAGCAGGTGCAATATCATGCATAATTTCTGATGAGGACATCAATACAATTGTTACACCCACAACCCCTGCTGCTATACATACTGGACCAATTACTAGAGCTCGTGCACGCCAACTAAATTACCAGGTACTTTCGTTTCTTGGTAATGATTCTAATGTTCATGAGAATATGATGCTGCCTAAATTGGATACATTTGTTTTGCTTACAAATGAAGGGCCTAGCTTGGAGAAGGATGAACATTGGAGCAAGAACAAGCATGGAGATGATGGCATGCGCAAGGGGAACAAGAACGGAGTTACAAGTGATGATTTCAGGACTTTGAAGCCACCATAATGGGTGCATGAAGCCTTGGACGAAATATACAAGATGCCACTTCATAAATTTCGTCCCGAGGCTATTTTAGGTGCTGCGTCACCTTATTATTGGGCCAGGCCCATGTAATTTCGAAATACATAAGTATAGGCTATTTTTAGAGTCCGTATGTGTGGGGAAACAAGAGATAAGGGTTGATTTCGGACCCCTCCACCAAGGGCCACGAAATTCCCCCCCTCTTCCTCCATATATACAGCCCTTAGGGCATCGTTTAGACTTTGGGTTTTGTTTAGATTAAAAGTTCGCCATAGCTGCAACTTCGCGTACTTCGTTTGTGTTCAACGACCAGACAAAGGCGTCACAGAACCCCACCTTGATCAATAAAGCTTTCATCTTATATTCGCAATATCCAGATTGCAATCTTAGTTTCTTGCTTCTTCTTCGTTTGCTCGCAGGAAACAGACCCTCGTGGTCAGGTTGATCGTGCTCCGGCGTGGTCAATAACCTCTCGGAGTTGGTTTAGCGATTGCTAAGGCGCGACGTCCTCGCACGTTCGTAGTCGGATCGTCAAAGTCGACTTCCACCAAAGCGAAATCCACCATCTCATCGAAAGACGGGACACCTTTGCCTCTATCATAATATCACTCGTTTATTCCATCTTGCTTGTAAAGCTGAACGTGAAGTGCAGGATCGACAAGCATTGGGGCGAACTAACTTTTCTGCAGGCCGACCTTCATCATGGACACCACGTGCATCTTCTACTTCAACTGCACCAGCACCTCCATCCGGTGCCACCTCCAGCCGTGATACAAAAAAACAGGCACAACCACCATTATCTGCCAAGAGCGCACCTGCGGGGCCTGCACAGCGTTCTTCTTCTTCCATGGCATCAACAGGGCACACAAGTGATATTATTTGTCGTCGTTGTAAGGGAGGAGGTCATTATGCGAGGGAATGCAAATCTCCGCGTGTGATGATTGCTACCGCGGATGGTGGATATGAGTCCGCTAGTGACTATGATGAGGAGACATTGGCTCTTATTACACGTGAAGAACATGGTGGAGATGATTCTGATCATGAGACGCAATACATGGCTCCTGAGGACGCTGACAGGTATGAATGTTTAGTTGCTCAACGTGTTTTGAGTGTGCAGGTCACACAAGCTGAGCAAAATCAGAGGCACAATTTGTTCCATACCAAGGGAGTTGTGAAGGAACGTTCTGTGCGTGTCATAATAGACGGAGGGAGCTGCAACAACTTGGCTAGCATGGAGATGGTGGAGAAGCTTTCTCTCACCACAAGACCACATCCTCATCCTTACTACATCCAATGGTTCAACAACAGCGGCAAGGTTAAGGTAACACGTACTGTTCGTGTGCATTTTAGTATCTCTACATATGCTGATTATGTTGATTGTGATGTGGTACCTATGCAAGCATGTTCCTTATTACTTGGTAGACCATGGCAATTTGATAAAAATTCTATACACCATGGTAGAAACAATCACTATACTCTTGTTCATAAGGATAAAAATATTACTTTGCTTCCTATGACTCCTGATTCCATTTTGAAAGATGATATTAATAGAGCTAATAAAGCACAACAGGAGAAGAATAAGAGTGAAAATCAGATTGTGGCAAAAGAATTTGAGCAACAAATGAAGCCTAATAATAAACCATCTAGTGTTGCTTCTGAAATTAAATTGAAAAGTGCATGTTTATTTGCCACCAAATCTGATATTGATGAGCTAGATTTCAGCAAATCTGTTTGCTATGCTTTTGTGTGCAAAGAGGCATTATTTTCATTCGAGGACGTGCCTTCCTCTTTGCCTCCTGCTGTCACTAACATTTTGCAGGAGTTCGCTGACGTTTTTCCACAAGACGTGCCACCGGGATTACCGCCTATTCGAGGGATTGAGCATCAGATTGACTTTATTCCCGGTGCTTCACTGCCAAACCGTGCACCATACCGTACCAATCTAGAGGAGACGAAGGAGATTATGCGTCAAGTACAAGAGCTTCTCGACAAAGGTTATATACGCGAATCCCTTAGTCCTTGTGCTGTTCCTATTATTCTAGTGCCGAAAAAGGATGGTACATCACGTATGTGTGTTGATTGTAGAGGCATTAATAATATTACTATTCGTTATCGTCATCCTATTCCTAGGCTAGATGATATGCTTGATGAATTGAGTGGCTCTACAATATTCTCCAAAGTTGATTTGCGTAGTGGCTACCATCAAATTCGTATGAAATTGGGAGATGAATGGAAAACAGCATTTAAAACTAAGTTTGGATTATATGAGTGGTTAGTCATGCCTTTTGGGTTAACTAATGCACCTAGTACTTTCATGAGATTAATGAATGAAGTTTTACGTGCTTTCATTGGACGATTTGTGGTAGTTTACTTTGATGACATATTTATTTATAGCAGATCTTTGGAAGAACATTTGGAACATTTACGTGCTGTTTTTATTGCTCTACGTGATGCACGTTTGTTTGGTAACCTTGGGAAGTGCACCTTTTGCACCGACCGAGTATCTTTTCTTGGCTATGTTGTTACTCCACAGGGAATTGAAGTTGATAAAGCCAAGATTGAAGCTATTGAGAGTTGGCCGCAGCCCAAAACGGTCACACAAGTGAGGAGTTTTCTTGGCCTCGCTGGATTCTATAGGCGTTTTGTGAGAGATTTCAGCACCATTGCTGCACCTCTCAATGAGCTTACAAAGAAAGATGTGCCTTTTCTTTGGGGTACCGCACAGGAAGAAGCCTTCTCGGTATTAAAAGATAAGTTGACACATGCTCCTTTACTCCAACTTCCTGATTTTAATAAGACTTTTGAGCTTGAATGTGATGCTAGTGGAATTGGATTAGGCGGTGTGTTATTACAAGATGGCAAACCTGTTGATAGAGGCGGAGGTGTCCCGTCTTTCGATGAGATGGTGGATTTCGCTTTGGTGGAAGTCGACTTTGACGATCCGACTACGAACGTGCGAGGACGTCGCGCCTTAGCAATCGCTAAACCAACTCCGAGAGGTTATTGACCACGCCGGAGCACGATCAACCTGACCACGAGGGTCTGTTTCCTGCGAGCAAACGAAGAACAAGCAAGAAACTAAGATTGCAATCTGGATATTGCGAATATAAGATGAAAGCTTTATTGATCAAGGTGGGGTTCTGTGACGCCTTTGTCTGGTCGTTGAACACAAACGAAGTACGCGAAGTTGCAGCTATGGCGAACTTTTAATCTAAACAAAACCCAACGTCTAAACGATGCCCTAAGGGCTGTATATATGGAGGAAGAGGGGGAGAATTTCGTGGCCCTTGGTGGAGGGGTCCGAAATCAACCCTATCTCTTGTTTCCCCACACATACGGACTCTAAAAATAGCCTATACTTATGTATTTCGAAATTACATGGGCCTGGCCCAATAATAAGGTGACGCAGCACCTAAAATAGCCTCGGGACGAAATTTATGAAGTGGCGTCTTGTATATTTCGTCCAAGGCTTCATGCACCCATTATGGTGGCTTCAAAGTCCTGAAATCATCACTTGTAACTCCGTTCTTGTTTCCCTTGCGCATGCCATCATCTCCATGCTTGTTCTTGCTCCAATGTTCATCCTTCTCCAAGCTAGGCCCTTCATTTGTAAGCAAAACAAATGTATCCAATTTAGGCAGCATCATATTCTCATGAACATTAGAATCATTACCAAGAAACGAAAGTACCTGGTAATTTAGTTGGCGTGCACGAGCTCTAGTAATTGGTCCAGTATGTATAGCAGCAGGGGCTGTGGGTGTAACAATTGTATTGATGTCCTCATCAATACTATAAGCCTTCCCAGCTCCACATACATCTACGTCGTGTGTTTGACTCTCCCTGGTAATCGCTCTATCCAAGCTTTGAGAGTTTTTGACTACAACGGTTGCCGATCACCGCCTGCTGCTGGGTAAGAACTGGTAAGAATTTGAGATTTGCTTGACGGATTTGTGATACACCACCACCACTTCTTAGTAGTCTGTAGGATCATATTCTTGTGTGTTTCTATTGCTGCTAACCATGCCAGGATCACAAGCCGACGAGATTGACTGGGAGAATTTATCGAACAAGGAGCTTCATGATAAGTTTCAGCAAATGATGACTGAACAGGTGCAAGATGTGCTGAACAATTTTGAAGAGGCCATGGAGAAGATCACTGGCCTTGAGAAGACGTTCGAAACAAAGCTCGATAACAAGTTTAATGAATTGCTCGCGCGTCTTCCACCACCACCACCCGCTGCACCTAACGCACCTCTCCAACAACAACAACAACGACTACCTCCACGTCGCGAAGCAGACCTCTGCCGAGCAAGCCGTGTTCCTCTTGCGTTTGGCCAAACTGTTGGTGCTGCTGTTGATACTTCTGTGGCTCCTGCTGCTGATGCGGAGGAGGATGATTATGTGGGAGATTATGAGGATGAGGTTGATCAAAATCAACACTACGTGCAGCCACCTGTACCACCACCAGCAGGTCGACCTCAGGTATATATTCGTAATGGTAGGCCTGCACCACCACCTCAGGTACGCGATGATGTCCATATTCCTAAACTGAAATTGAATATTCCACCATTTGAGGGTAGATATGTTCCAGATATATATCTTACTTGGGAGTTAGAAACTGAACAACGATTTACATGTTTACAATATCCTGAGGAGAGACGAGTTGCTGCTGCTGTTTGTGCTTTCACTAGTTTTGCATGTGTATGGTGGTCTGAACATTGTAGATTATATCCTATTCCAACTACTTGGGCTGCTTTGAAAACTGCTATGCGTACGCGTTGGGTTCCACCATATTATCAACGTGAATTGCTTCAAAAATTGCAGCGTTTAAGACAAGGGAAAAATTCTGTAGAAGAATATTATCAGGAATTACAAACTGGCATGATTAGATGTGGTATTGTTGAGGAGAATGAAGCTATGCTTGCACGTTTTCTGGGTGGATTAAATAGAGAGATTCAGGCCATTTTAGACTATAAGGAGTATACTAATATCACTCGTTTATTCCATCTTGCTTGTAAAGCTGAACGTGAAGTGCAAGATCGACAAGCATTGGGGCGAACTAACTTTTCTGCAGGCCGACCTTCATCATGGACACCACGTGCATCTTCTACTTCAACTGCACCAGCACCTCCATCCGGTGCCACCTCCAGCCGTGATACAAGAAAACAGGCACAACCACCATTATCTGCCAAGAGCGCACCTGCGGGGCCTGCACAGCGTTCTTCTTCTTCCATGGCATCAACAGGGCACACAAGTGATATTATTTGTCGTCGTTGTAAGGGAGGAGGTCATTATGCGAGGGAATGCAAATCTCCGCGTGTGATGATTGCTACCGTGGATGGTGGATATGAGTCCGCTAGTGACTATGATGAGGAGACATTGGCTCTTATTACACGTGAAGAACATGGTGGAGATGATTCTGATCATGAGACGCAATACATGGCTCCTGAAGACGCTGACAGGTATGAATGTTTAGTTGCTCAACGTGTTTTGAGTGTGCAGGTCACACAAGCTGAGCAAAATCAGAGGCACAATTTGTTCCATACCAAGGGAGTTGTGAAGGAACGTTCTGTGCGCGTCATAATAGACGGAGGGAGCTGCAACAACTTGGCTAGCATGGAGATGGTGGAGAAGCTTTCTCTCACCACAAGACCACATCCACATCCTTACTACATCCAATGGTTCAACAACAGCGGCAAGGTTAAGGTAACACGTACTGTTCGTGTGCATTTTAGTATCTCTACATATGCTGATTATGTTGATTGTGATGTGGTACCTATGCAAGCATGTTCCTTATTACTGGGTAGACCATGACAATTTGATAAAAATTCTGTACACCATGGTAGAAACAATCACTATACTCTTGTTCATAAGGATAAAAATATTACTTTGCTTCCTATGACTCCTGATTCCATTTTGAAAGATGATATTAATAGAGCTAATAAAGCACAACAGGAGAAGAATAAGAGTGAAAATCAGATTGTGGCAAAAGAATTTGAGCAACAAATGAAGCCTAATAATAAACCATCTAGTGTTGCTTCTGAAATTAAATTGAAAAGTGCATGTTTATTTGCCACCAAATCTGATATTGATGAGCTAGATTTCAGCAAATCTGTTTGCTATGCTTTTGTGTGCAAAGAGGCATTATTTTCATTCGAGGACGTGCCTTCCTCTTTGCCTCCTGCTGTCACTAACATTTTGCAGGAGTTCGCTGACGTTTTTCCACAAGACGTGCCACCGGGATTACCGCCTATTCGAGGGATTGAGCATCAGATTGACTTTATTCCCGGTGCTTCACTGCCAAACCGTGCACCATACCGTACCAATCTAGAGGAGACGAAGGAGATTATGCGTCAAGTACAAGAGCTTCTCGACAAAGGTTATATACGCGAATCCCTTAGTCCTTGTGCTGTTCCTATTATTCTAGTGCCGAAAAAGGATGGTACATCACGTATGTGTGTTGATTGTAGAGGCATTAATAATATTACTATTCGTTATCGTCATCCTATTCCTAGGCTAGATGATATGCTTGATGAATTGAGTGGCTCTACAATATTCTCCAAAGTTGATTTGCGTAGTGGCTACCATCAAATTCGTATGAAATTGGGAGATGAATGGAAAACAGCATTTAAAACTAAGTTTGGATTATATGAGTGGTTAGTCATGCCTTTTGGGTTAACTAATGCACCTAGTACTTTCATGAGATTAATGAACGAAGTTTTACGTGCTTTCATTGGACGATTTGTGGTAGTTTACTTTGATGACATATTGATTTATAGCAGATCTTTGGAAGAACATTTGGAACATTTACGTGCTGTTTTTATTGCTCTACGTGATGCACGTTTGTTTGGTAACCTTGGGAAGTGCACCTTTTGCACCGACCGAGTATCTCTTCTTGGCTATGTTGTTACTCCACATGGAATTGAAGTTGATAAAGCCAAGATTGAAGCTATTGAGAGTTGGCCACAGCCCAAAACGGTCACACACGTGAGGAGTTTTCTTGGCCTCGCTGGATTCTATAGGCGTTTTGTGAGAGATTTCAGCACCATTGCTGCACCTCTCAATGAGCTTACAAAGAAAGATGTGCCTTTTCTTTGGGGTACCGCACAGGAAGAAGCCTTCTCCGTATTGAAAGATAAGTTGACACATGCTCCTTTACTCCAACTTCCTGATTTTAATAAGACTTTTGAGCTTGAATGTGATGCTAGTGGAATTGGATTAGGAGGTGTGTTATTACAAGATGGCAAACCCGTTGCATACTTTTCTGAAAAATTGAGTGGGCCTAGTCTGAATTATTCTACTTATGATAAAGAATTATACGCTCTTGTTCGGACTTTAGAAACATGCCAACATTATTTATGGCCCAAAGAATTTGTTATACATTCTGATCATGAATCTTTGAAACATATTAAAAGTCAAGCTAAACTGAACCGTAGACATGCTAAATGGGTTGAATTCATTGAGACTTTCCCTTATGTCATTAAACACAAGAAGGGAAAAGAAAATGTTATTGCTGATGCATTGTCTCGTCGCTATACTATGCTTTCACAATTTGACTTCAAAATATTTGGTTTGGAGACCATCAAAGATCAATATGTGCATGATGCTGATTTTAAAGATGTAATGCAGAATTGTAAAGAAGGAAGAATGTGGAACAAGTTTGTCGTTAACGATGGATTTGTGTTTCGTGCTAACAAGCTATGCATTCCAGCTAGCTCCGTTCGTCTTTTGTTGTTGCAGGAGGCGCATGGAGGAGGATTAATGGGATACTTTGGCGTGAAGAAGACGGAGGACGTACTTGCTACACATTTCTTTTGGCCAAAGATGAGACGGGATGTTGAGCATTTTATTGCTCGATGCACTACATGTCAAAAAGCTAAGTCACGACTCAATCCTCATGGTTTATATATGCCTTTGCCTGTACCTAGTGTTCCTTGGGAGGATATATCTATGGACTTTGTTTTAGGTTTACCTCGAACAAAGAAGGGGAGGGATAGCATATTTGTTGTCGTGGATAGATTCTCGAAAATGGCACACTTTATACCATGTCATAAAAGCGATGATGCTGTTAATGTTGCTGATTTGTTCTTTCGTGAAATTATTCGCTTGCATGGTGTGCCAAATACTATTGTTTCAGATCGTGATACTAAATTTCTTAGCCACTTTTGGAGATGTTTATGGGCTAAGTTGGGGACTAAACTGCTTTTTAGTACTACTTGTCACCCCAAACTGATGGCCAAACTGAAGTAGTCAATAGAACATTGTCTACTATGCTTAGGGCTGTTTTGAAGAGTAATAAGAAAATGTGGGAGGAATGCTTGCCTCATATTGAATTTGCTTATAATCGTTCATTGCATTCTACTACTAAGATGTGCCCTTTTGAAGTTGTGTATGGTTTCCTACCTCGTGCACCTATTGATTTGTTGCCTCTTCCATCTTCGGAGAAGGTTAATTTTGATGCTAAACAACGTGCTGAATTGATTTTAAAAATGCATGAGTTAACTAAGGAAAACATTGAGCATATGAATGCCAAATATAAACTTGCTGGAGATAAGGGTAGAAAACATGTTGTGTTTGCACCTGGAGATCTTGTTTGGTTACATTTGCGTAAGGATAGATTTCCTGATTTGCGCAAATCAAAGCTCATGCCACGGGCTGACGGTCCCTTTAAGGTGTTAGAGAAAATAAATGATAATGCATATAAACTTGAGCTGCCTGCAGATTTTGGGGTTAGTCCCACTTTTAACATTGCAGATTTGAAGCCTTATTTGGGTGAGGAAGATGAACTTCCGTCGAGGACGACTTCATTTCAAGAAGGGGAGGATGATGAGGACATCAATACAATTGTTACACCCACAGGCCCTGCTGCTATACATACTGGACCAATTACTAGAGCTCGCGCACGCCAACTAAATTACCATGTACTTTCGTTTCTTGGTAATGATTCTAATGTTCATGAGAATATGATGCTGCCTAAATTGGATACATTTGTTTTGCTTACAAATGAAGGGCCTAGCTTGGAGAAGGATGAACATTGGAGCAAGAACAAGCATGGAGATGATGGCATGCGCAAGGGGAACAAGAACGGAGTTACAAGTGATGATTTCAGGACTTTGAAGCCACCATAATGGGTGCATGAAGCCTTGGACGAAATATACAAGATGCCACTTCATAAATTTCGTCCCGAGGCTATTTTAGGTGCTGCGTCACCTTATTATTGGGCCAGGCCCATGTAATTTCGAAATACATAAGTATAGGCTATTTTTAGAGTCCGTATGTGTGGGGAAACAAGAGATAGGGTTGATTTCGGACCCCTCCACCAAGGGCCACGAAATTCCCCCCTCTTCCTCCATATATACAGCCCTTAGGGCATCGTTTAGACTTTGGGTTTTGTTTAGATTAAAAGTTCGCCATAGCTGCAACTTCGCGTACTTCGTTTGTGTTCAACGACCAGACAAAGGCGTCACAGAACCCCACCTAGATCAATAAAGCTTTCATCTTATAGTCGCAATATCCAGATTGCAATCTTAGTTTCTTGCTTGTTCTTCGTTTGCTCGCAGGAAACAGACCCTCGTGGTCAGGTTGATCGTGCTCCGGCGTGGTCAATAACCTCTCGGAGTTGGTTTAGCGATTGCTAAGGCGCGACGTCCTCGCACGTTCGTAGTCGGATCGTCAAAGTCGACTTCCACCAAAGCGAAATCCACCATCTCATCGAAAGACGGGACACCTCCGCCTCTATCATAGGTTCTCGAAAATGGCACACTTTATACCATGTCATAAAAGCGATGCTGCTGTTAATGTTGCTGATTTGTTCTTTCGTGAAATTATTCGCTTACATGGTGTGCCAAATACTATTGTTTCAGATCGTGATACTAAATTTCTTAGCCACTTTTGGAGATGTTTATGGGCTAAGTTGGGGACTAAGCTGCTTTTTAGTACTACTTGTCACCCCCAAAGTGATGGACAAACTGAAGTAGTCAATAGAACATTGTCTACTATGCTTAGGGCTGTTTTGAAGAATAACAAGAAAATGTGGGAAGAATGCTTGCCTCATATTGAATTTTCTTATAATCGTTCATTGCATTCTACTACTAAGATGTGCCCTTTTGAAATTGTGTATGGTTTCCTACCTCGTGCACCTATTGGTTTGTTGCCTCTTCCATCTTCAGAGAAGGTTAATTTTGATGCAAAAGAACGTTCTGAATTGATTTTAAAAATGCATGAGTTAACTAAGGAAAACATTGAGCGTATGAATGCTAAATATAAACTTGCTGGAGATAAGGGTAGAAAACATGTTGTGTTTGCGCCTGGAGATCTTGTTTGGTTACATTTGCGTAAAGATAGATTTCCTAATCTACACAAATCAAAGCAAATGCCACGTGCTGATGGTCCTTTTAAGGTGTTAGAGAAAATAAATGATAATGCATATAAACTTGAGCTACCTGTAGATTTTGGGGTTAGTCCCACTTTTAACATTGCAGATTTGAAGCCTTATTTGGGTGAGGAAGATGCGCTTCCATCGAGGACGACTTCATTTCAAGAAGGGGAGGATGATGAGGACATCAATACAATTGTTACACCCACAGCCCCTGCTGCTATACATACTGGACCAATTACTAGAGCTCGTGCACGCCAACTAAATTACCAGGTACTTTCGTTTCTTGGTAATGATTCTAATGTTCATGAGAATATGATGCTGCCTAAATTGGATACATTTGTTTTGCTTACAAATGAAGGGCCTAGCTTGGAGAAGGATGAACATTGGAGCAAGAACAAGCATGGAGATGATGGCATGCGCAAGGGGAACAAGAACGGAGTTACAAGTGATGATTTCAGGACTTTGAAGCCACCATAATGGGTGCATGAAGCCTTGGACGAAATATACAAGATGCCACTTCACAAATTTCGTCCCGAGGCTATTTTAGGTGCTGCGTCACCTTATTATTGGGCCAGGCCCATGTAATTTCGAAATACATAAGTATAGGCTATTTTTAGAGACCGTATGTGTAGGGAAACAAGAGATAGGGTTGATTTCGGACCCCTCCACCAAGGGCCACGAAATTCCCCCCTCTTCCTCCATATATACAGCCCTTAGGGCATCGTTTAGACTTTGGGTTTTGTTTAGATTAAAAGTTCGCCATAGCTGCAACTTCGCGTACTTCGTTTGTGTTCAACGACCAGACAAAGGCGTCACAGAACCCCACCTTGATCAATAAAGCTTTCATCTTATATTCGCAATATCCAGATTGCAATCTCAGTTTCTTGCTTGTTCTTCGTTTGCTCGCAGGAAACAGACCCTCGTGGTCAGGTTGATCGTGCTCCGGCGTGGTCAATAACCTCTCGGAGTTGGTTTAGCGATTGCTAAGGCGCGACGTCCTCGCACGTTCGTAGTCGGATCGTCAAAGTCGACTTCCACCAAAGCGAAATCCACCATCTCATCGAAAGACGGGACACCTTTGCCTCTATCAATTTCTTTGTATACGGAGTGAGGTATTGCACTTGCACTAGCACCCATATCACATAAGGCATGATAGCAATGATCTCCTATTTTAACAGAAATAATAGGCATGCCTACAACAGGTCTATGTTTATTTTTAGTATCAGGTCTAGCAATTCTAGCAGCTTCATTACAGAAGTAAATAACATGTCCATCAATATTATCGGCCAAGAGATATTTAACCATAGCAACACTAGGTTCAACTTTAATTTGCTCAGAGGGAGTAGGTGTTCTAGTATTGCTCTTACGAACCACAGTTGAAGCTTTAGCATGATCCTTTATTCTAACAGGGAAAGGTGGTTTCTCAATATAAGCAGTGGGAACAACATGATCATTATAAGTGACAGTCTTTTCTTCAACTTTAATAGGTGCAACTACTTTTACTTCAATTGGAGGATTATATTTAAACCACTTCTCCTTAGGGAGATCAACATGAGTAGCAAAGGATTCACAGAAAGAAGCTACTATCTCAGAGTCAAGTCTATATTTAGTGCTAAATTCACGGAAAGCATCGGTATCCATAAAAGATTTAACACAATCAAACTTGGGTGTCATACCTGACTCCTTACCTTCGTCGAGGTCCCAATCTTCAGAGTTGCATTTAATTATTTCCAATAAATCCTATTTGAATTCAATAGTCTTCACCATAAAAGATCCAGTACAAGAAGTGTCGAGCATGGAGCGATTACTGAGAGAAAGCCGAGCATAAAATTTTTGAATAATCATTTCTTTTGAGAGCTCGTGATTGGGGCATGAATATAACATTGACTTAAGCCTCCCCCAAGCTTGAGCGATGCTTTCTCCTTCGCGAGGCCAAAAATTATATATATAATTACGATCACGATGAACAAGATGCATAGGATAAAACTTCTGATGAAATTCCAATTTCAATCAGTTATAGTTCCATGATCCCATATCATCACATAGCCTAAACCATGTCAATGCCTCTCCCTTCAAAGATAAAGGTAAGACCTTCTTCTTGATAACATCCTAGGGCATACCTGCAAGCTTAAATAATCCACAAACTTCATCCACATAGATTAGGTGCAAATCGGGATGCAATTTTTCATCTCATGTAAAAGGAATAGCTAGCAGTTCTCTATCATACCCGAAGGAATTTCAAAGTAAACATTTTCAGTAGGTTCAGTAGGTTGAGGAACAACTCTTTGCTCTACTGGTCGGGGTGAAGATACCCCGAACAAGCCCCTCAAAGGATTATGTTCCATAGTAACAAGTGACAGGAAATTTCAGCACACTATATAAATTTTTCCTTACCAAATTCTACCTACCAAAGTCACTTCACTCCCCGGCAATGGCACCAGAAAAGAGTCTTGATGACCCACAAGTGTAGGGGTTCTATCATAGTACTTTCGATAAGTAAGAGTGTCGAACCCAACGAGGAGCAGAAGGAAATGATAAGCAGTTTTCAGTAAGGTATTCTCTGCAAGCACTGAAATTATCGGTAACAGGTAGTTTTGTGATAAGGTAATTTGTAACAGGTAACAAATAGTAAAAGTAAATAAGGTTCAGCAAGATGTCCCAATCCTTTTTGTAGCAAAAGACAAGCCTGGAGAAACTCTTATATAAAGGAAAACGCTCTCGAGGACACATGGGAATTATCGTCAAGCTAGTTTTCACCACGTTCATATGATTCACGTTCGGTACTTTGATAATTTGATATGTGGGTGGACCAGTGCTTGGGTACTGTCCTTCCTTGGACAAGCATCCCACTTATGATTAACAACTATTGCAAGCATCTGCAACTACAACAGAAGTATTAAGGTAAACCTAACCATAGCATGAAACATATGGATCCAAATCAGACCCTTACGAAGCAACGCATAAACTAGGGTTTAAGATTCTCTCACTCTAGCAACCCATCATCTACTTATTACTTCCCAATGCCTTCCTCTAGGCCCAAACAATGGTGAAGTGTCATGTAGTCGACGTTCACATGACACCACTAGAGGAGAGACAACATACATCTCATCAAAATATCGAACGAATACCAAATTCACATGACTACTTATAGCAAGACTTCTCCCATGTCCTCAGGATCAAACTTAACTACTCACAAAGCATATTCATGTTCATAATCAGAGGGGTATTAATATGCATAATGGATCTGAACATATGATCTTCCACCAAGTAAACCAACTAGCATCAACTACAAGGAGTAATCAACACTACTAGCAACCCACAGGTACCAATCTGAGGCTTTGGGAAAAAGATTGGATACAAGAGATGAACTAGGGTTTGAGATGAGATGGTGCTGGTGAAGATGTTGATGGAGATTGACCCCCTCCCGATGAGAGGATCGTTGGTGATGACGATGGTGATGATTTCTCCCTCCCGGAGGGAAGTTTCCCCGGCAGAACAGCTCTGACGGAGCCCTAGATTGGTTCCGCCAAGGTTCCGCCTCGTGGAGGCGGAGTTTCATCCCGTGAGCTTGCTTATGATTTTTTTAATGAAAGAAACCAGGGGGCCCACGAGGGAGGGGGCGCCCCCCCCCCCACCCTCATGGACGGTGGGTGGCCCCCTCTGGTACTTCTTTCGCCCTATATTTTTTATAAATATTCTAAAACATGCTCCCGTGAAGTTTCAGGACTTTTGGAGTTGTGCAGAATAAGTCTCTAATATTTGCTCCTTTTCCAGCCCAGAATTCCAGCTGCCGGCATTCTCCCTCTTCATGTAAACCTTGTAAAATAAGAGAGAATAGGCATAAGTATTGTGACATAATGTGTAATAACAGCCCATAATGCAATAAATATCAATATAAAAGCATGATGCAAAATGGATGTATCACACGTTCGTAGTCGGATCGTCAAAGTCTACTTCCTCCAAAACGATAGCCACCATCTCATCGAAATACGGGACACCTTTGCCTCTATCAATGTGCTACTTTATTAATACATGGCTCACCTTCCACTCTTATACAGTGCCTAGGAGCATGTGCTGTAGCTGGCTCTTGCATGAGAGCCCACTTACATTCTCTCTCCTATCCTTCTCCTCCAACTAAGGATAGAAATGTAAATAATTGAGATCGAGAGAGAATCAACAATCAATGCAATTGAATTAGTATTCTTTATTGATGGGAATGAATCCTTATATACCCACGAGGGAGGGGGCGCGCCTCCCCACCCTCGTGGACGGTGGGTGGCCCCCTCTGGTACTTCTTTCGCCCTATATTTTTTATAAATATTCTGAAACATGCTCCCGTGAAGTTTCAGGACTTTTGGAGTTGTGCAGAATAAGTCTCTAATATTTGCTCCTTTTCCAGCCCAGAATTCCAGCTGCCGGCATTCTCCCTCTTCATGTAAACCTTGTAAAATAAGAGAGAATAGGCATAAGTATTGTGACATAATGTGTAATAACAGCCCATAATGCAATAAATATCAATATAAAAGCATGATGCAAAATGGATGTATCACACGTTCGTAGTCGGATCGTCAAAGTCTACTTCCTCCAAAACGATAGCCACCATCTCATCGAAAGACGGGACACCTTTGCCTCTATCAATGTGCTACTTTATTAATACATGGCTCACCTTCCACTCTTATACAGTGCCTAGGAGCATGTGTTGCAGCTGGCTCTTGCATGAGAGCCCACTTACATTCTCTCTCCTATCCTTCTCCTCCAACTAAGGATAGAAATGTAAATAATTGAGATCGAGAGAGAATCAACAATCAATGTAATTGAATTAGTATTCTTTATTGATGGGAATGAATCCTTATATACATCATGGATGGATGCCTTCAAGGGATACATCGGTTCCCAGAGGCGACGTTCCAGGGAGTAACCGCTACGAGGGTTCCCACGTCATGGGATAAACATGTGGGAGAGCGGGGATTTATCCCCTAATAACACTGGGTTATTATTCTTAACACCCCCCCTAATCACCGCTTGACTACACAAGGATCCGTCATCTTTGATTAAGTCTCCTCCAAAACCCATGTGGAAAAATGTGAGGAGTAGTGTAGGATATGTTGCTAAAACTCCCGCAAACCCAGTGGGAAAAATAAGGAGAAAATGATGCAACATATCAATAATTATCATCTCCTTTAACTCGATATGTGAGAAACATGGAGTTTGGAGAACAATAAACATGTCGTATATACTTTCCTAAAAACCCCTGTGGGGAAAATTGAAAGTATGACATATGATCTTATGTTGATATTACCTCATTAAAAACCTTTATGAGTAGCTACGAAGTAAACTCATGAAGGAAAAAAAAGAGAGTATAATGTGATGCTTTAAACAGGGATAATTTTAGGAAGATACTCCCCCTAATTCTTGAAAATTTCGAAGCCATCACATACCAATTCCATGAACATATTTCTGGAATGTAGAAGTTGGTAGAGACTTGGTGAACAAATTAGTCACATGATTTGACTTGCAACATATGCAATATAGTGATATTGCTTATTACGTAACCTGTTTGCATCCGGGCAACACAAGAAAAATTATTGTTGAGATAATGGTTGGTGGATGTAGACATGCAGTCTGTTTCGAAGACTCTTCATGAGAGGGCTACCACACCTAGTAGGAACACTAAGCTTGTCTACCATCTGACATTGTGGAGATCTGATCGATGTATCCAATGATATTGGGTGTTCACATTTCTATGAAACTAAAAAAACAGGACGAGATGTTTGATGCCTTGGAGATATCGAAAGATATTCTTGAGTACCAACCAATTGTGTTTGGTGGATCCAATGGCATTATGGAACGTTGAGTCCCAATATCTCATTTCCATCATCTCTTGGTCTAAATAGATCTTTCTCTACGTCTAGAGAATGAACTACCATGAGAGTTATGGATGGATAAGATTTTTCCACAATGAATTTCTCCAATATATTATGGATACAGACAACATAGTATACCATAATGTATGAATGAAGGTGTTCAATTTGTAGTAACGAGCGATATTTTGGTTTACCCAAATCCTCCATTTTAAATTCCATCATTTAAATTATTACACGTGTCATCATTACAGACACACAAACATGGATAATCATTATTGTCGGAGTAATCCTTGTGTATAAGGAACTCACTAAGTCGGTTGTACCATATGTATTGACAACAATAAGTCGTATGGTGACTTACTGATTTTTACACAATGTATGTTGCATTTTGCATTTCGATTCAAAAGTGAGATTCCATCGGGAATCAATAATATATGTCTGAATCTAGTGGTCCACATGTATATGTAATCACTACATCTATCAACTACACAGATAGATGATTTTGTACTGCCAATGATATAAGTTATCGGAAAGATATTCCAGCTCTGGAGAATAGTTGGGTATCTGCGTGAACCCTTGTGCTACAATACTTGCTCTATGTTTCACCACTTCATTGTTCTCAATTCTGTTTCCAGAAGAAAACTGGTGTAGGTATTGCTTATGAATACCTTCCCATTACTGAGCAATATTATTTCTACCTAGATTATACCCTTTGATTGAGTTCAGTCTGAGTGTTGTTCACACTTTGCCATGGCCATGGTCTTTGGATCTGAATCACTTGAAAAGTTTTTTTTTCAATCTGGTTGAGAAATGTATGTCGACAATTGTAGACTTATGGCTCTATGTTTCTCTAGAATCTATATATCAATATATAGTTGATGGAAATATCGTTACCCATGGTGATTGCTCGCGATTTCCCAATGCGATTGAGTCGGGTATTCCAATGTCCCGGTCATTGTGTGCACCATGACCTGGGTTGGTGGAGGTTTCCCGTCCACTGGGCGTATACTATCCATTAGGTGTCTGCCAATGTGAAGTTGACTTGCATTTACTGATTCACAGGCCTTGATATCCTTGCTTGCGAGAAGCTGAATCCTGATGTATTTCTCCCAGAGTGGAGTGGATTTTGCCGGTACCTCCACTCTTTTAGGCGTACTTTTGCAGGATTGTAGGATTGTGTGACACCTTTATAGTTAGTAAATGAATCTGGCAGGTTATTTGCAATGTGTTGCAAATCTTCTGAACGCATGGTTCAGATCTCATTGAGTACGTGGATTTGAGGCAGAAATGTGTTGAACATTCCACTAATTTCCTAGCATTCTTTATGGTACTTGAAATCTCCCCCTAATGCATGGAAATGTTCCTCATTGAATCAGCATACTAGCCTTGAATAACTCCCCAAGCGAGGGGCTTGAGGTATTGACGAAAATACAAGTATTCCTCACATAGATCCCAACTATATGTTGAGGGGCCAATGATGTACGTCGGGTGGTGATATCGGTATGCAACCGAATTACCGCAGATAGGAAATACTTGGTAGATATCCACATATCAAAGATAGAGGGGAATAATATTATGCAGTTCTATCATGAGCGTGTAAAACTGCATGACTCCAACGTAAAGTTGGTAAGTTGCAATTCCAAAGTAAAGATAATGCAATGAGATTAACTTTTTGAATAGGATTCTACCAAACCATTTTAGTCTAGACATTAGGACAAATTGCTAAACTTCAATCCAAAGGCCATAGAGAAGGCCCTCAAGGAGAATTCTGCAATGTTATACATTCGATTTGCTTGAAATCGATGTCAGGATAATGAGCCAATGGTTTCGTGTGAATAAAGCACACACTTAAGACCATCATGTAGATATGTCTTTTAGAACCATGGAATACCTGAATAGTCCACTCAATGGCTGGGAATAGCCACTTACCTCGACTTGATGCATTCAAAAAGTCTGAGTGGTTCAGCATAGACTTTAAGGTGTGCGAGCCTTAAAATTAGCTTCCATATGTCACTTGTAGTGCACATAAAATCCAAATGTTATTAGAATTTAGTATCATAATAATCATAAACTATTGGAATTGTTGATAGTTTCAGTTTCAACCCAATGTCTCGATGACCAAGGTGAGTATGCCAAGTTTGTCATGTATAAGACACTCTGGAAAACTATCTCGTACACAACATGTGCTATGGGTTGTGTCGTATGTGTAGTACAATTCAGATGATACACATAGAATGTGCTTGCTATATCCATTGCACATGGTAAAGAGAAGTTATTTCTCTTTGTTGTCATCATAAGTTTCGCTATGGAAACTAGTTTGACGGATACCTTCATAATTTAGTAGGGTACGAGTTAAACCTTGTAAGCAATAAAGCATCCCAACGTTACTCGAGTACCCACAGGGATAGTAAATATGACTCGAGTTGAGCCAACAAATAGCTCATCGCGTCTAGCGATTTAAATATCTCCTTTCTCTCAATGAGTGTCAAAACATTGGACTTCCCTGAGTATAAAGTTCATGGTGCATATGTCCACAAGGCACATATCATTTTTCATTGGAATGACTCTCGTACAAATCTCTATATAGGCATGAAGATTCTCAATATGAAAATCATTGTCAGATATATAAAATACATACAAATGTATTTGTATCAAAGTGTTGATATAGTATATTGTGATTGATTGAGGCAAAGGTGTCCCGTCTTTCGATGAGATGGTGATTATCGTATTGGAGTAGACTTTCACGATCCGACTATGAATGTGCGAGGACGTCGCGCCTTAGCAATCGCTAAACCAACTCTGAAAGGTTATTGACCACGTCGGAAGACGATCAACCTGACCACGAAGGTCTATTTCCTGCAAGCAAACGAAGAACAAGCAAGAAACTAAGATTGCAATCTAGATATTGTGAATATAAGATGAAAACTTTATTGATCAAGGTGGGGTTCTGTGACGCCTTTGTCTGGTCGTTGAACACAAACGAAGTACGTGAAGTTGCAGCTATGGCAAACTTTTAATCTAAACAAAACTCAAAGTCTAAACGATACCCTAAGGGTTGTATATATATGGAGGAAAGAGGGGGGAATTTCGTGGCCCCTGGAGGAGGGGTCCGAAACCAACCCTAACTCTTGTTTCCCTACACATACGGACTCTAAAAACAGCTTATAATCAAGTATTTCGAAATTACATGTGCCTGGCCTAAAAATAAGGTGACGCAGCATCTAGAATAGCCTCTGGTGGAAATTTATGAAGTGGCATCTTGTATATTTCGTCCAATGCTTCATGCACTTATTATGGTGGCTTCAAAGTCCTGGAATCATCACTTGTAACTCTGTTCTTATTCCCCTTGCGCATGCCATCATCTCCATGCTTGAACTTGCTCCAAGGTTCATCTTTCTTGTCCAAGCTAGGCCCTTCATTTGTAAGCAAAAGAAATGTATCCAATTTAGGCAGCATCATATTCTCATGAAAATTAGAATCGTTACTAAGAAATGAAAGTACCTGGTAATTCAATTGGCGTGCACGAACTCTAGTATTTGGTCCAGTATGTATAGCAGCAGGGGTTGTGGGTGTAACAATGGTATTGATGTCCTCATCAGTGATATACAATACATGGTGACAACAATAATCATGTTCTTATTAGAACATCATAAATGGACATAAATAAATAGATCACTAAATAGAGTAAGGGACTAAATGTATATAGTCTTTAAACATGTCGGTTGATGCATATTCAACCATCATGCTCTCCATGCTTATAGGGTCTCATGACAGCTTGATGGTGTCAGGTTGAGGGTTTGAAGTGAGTTTCAAACTATTATCCTTGAGGTCCTTTGCGTCTCGGTGGCGTGGCTTGAATTACACGCGCTATCCATGGATGCAAGACTGATCTTGATGTCCATGACCTGCTTAAGTAAGTTTTGGGCATTGAGGGTAAGATCCTCAAATTGTTAGCCATCAATTACTTATAGGGGCTAGCCAAAGATAATTAATTTACAAGAAGTAAATTAAAAATCATCATGGTTTTGTAATAAGAATGCAAAAATTTGACTCAAGTGTATAATTTGAAAATGCTCAACATCAATTGTGGGAACATAACACATTGAAGATCATACAGATCTCACAGTAATAGAGATAGTCTGCACATGGGCAGTAGATCCAACTCATTACATTGTGTTTTCCTAATATAATGAGGGAGGTATTATTGTAAAAAAAATACGAGTTTGTTGTGTGGGAGAAATCAATCTCGACCGCTGTGATATGTTCATGAAGAATGGCAATGTGGTAAACACACAGAACATAACATCTCCGGTGAAAAACTAGTAATTTATTTATATTACAGATTGCGTAATATAAATACATCTTAATGTTGCAAAATTAATAGATTTCAAGAAGGTGGCTCGAAATCATTAGTGTGAATCTCAAATTGCTAAGGATGACACGTTGAATTTTGCATATGTATTTGCAAGAAATTGAAAATCTCAATTGCAAATAGATGTATTATTCTCGACATGTATTTAACATAGAAATAGATACATCATAGAAATATTTCGGAATACTGTGTACTCAACAGAAAAACAGTACTATAAAGGTACTGAATATACTTTGCAAAAGATTTAAAATCTTAATTGCATTACACGTAATTAATCTCGACACGTGGCAAACGTGAAAATATATTACATCAATTTAGGATCTGAAATACATCGGTACTCAACAAAAGCAATATTAAAATAGTTTTTTTTTTACTGAATGTAAAAGATTCTGAAACAGAATTAAAACACTGCTAGAGCAAATAAGCAAATTGGCAAGTGTTGTTGGTTGCCAAAATTTCCAGCGCATGTATGTAGGCCACGTAATGCATATTAGGCAGCCCATCTGGTCAATTGGTCAGATAAGGAAGCGACCACAGATGAAAAATCCCATGCAGCTTTCTATCCCCAATCCACGAAGACCAAGACATGCGGAGACCAACGGAGAGAGGTACTGCCGCCGTGTTCATCCTCGTCGGAAGAGCCTCCAGGAAGGAGGTGAGACCCCGTTGGAGGCGCTGTTCGCGACCTCGAGAGCTACTGGGCATGTGCCGGCGCGATCGGAGTGGATGCTTGATGGTGGACTCGCCAGCGGGACGCCGAGGGCCAAGAGGCGACGACAATGCCCCGCGCGCGGCGAAAACGGTGGGTGGCCGCCTGACCGGCGTCGGCGATAGTAGACGTGGCGCGACGGTGTCGACGTCAACAACCGCATGGTTGGAGGAGCCGCCCGTGACTGAACAGAAGACGAAGAAGGACGCGTCGGTCGGCGCCGAGACGAAGGACCTCAACGACCGCAGGGGTCGAAGATGGCAGGCGCGGCGGCGCGATGGCGTGCTCGGGACGAGCGCCACCGCATCCATCGAAGAACCGAGGCCGATGGTATTTTTCTGCTCCTTTACGCACTCGGGTGAGTGCAACTTTCGGCCGACAGCCGAGCGGAGAGCAGCTGGAGGTCGCTCCAGGTGCATGGCCTGGGCCTCCACGGCCTTTGGCCGGCCCATCCACAGCCGCACCGCATAAGAGGAGTGGAGCGGTTACGGATAAGGTCGAAGACCCGAACCACCCCGACCCCCATCTCCGATCGAGCGCCGCCGATGGTTATAGCAGCGGCCGCATCCCCTCGCGTCTCCGGCGAAAATCGGATGCCGCCACCCGCATGTCTAGGCGGCCACGCCTCCGCGAGAGCCCGGCCAGGGGCCATGGCCATAGGCACCAGTGCACCACCATCCTGGGAGCAGCGTCGAGGCTGCGCCGCTGGCCGGTATCGCTGCCCTCGCGGTGAGCACCTCCGTCCCGCGCCAAGGCCGAAGACCATGACTGCGCCGTGGGCGCCGCCTCAGTTGCGGGTTGGGCGCCGCTGCCACGACCTCCAGCCAGAGGTTGTACGCGACGGAGACTAGGCGGGGAGGGATGTGTTATGCCACAACCAAGAAGATGTTGATGTTCTTCTGGTTGTTGCTTGCCTGAAGACAAATGCCAAAGGTACAAGTTCCTGATGATAGCTTTTGTTGTTTGCAAAAATAAAATCGGAAAGTAGCACCTTGTTCATGTAGTAATTAGATCAAGACTTTGCTTTCTGGTGGTTGCTTGATCTCCTCTGACTCCGTCTTGTCTCTTTCTCGAGAAAAATCAATCCAGCGCAAGGATTTTCGTGGAGCCCTGAAGTGAAGATCGCCGTAGATCAGAACCGTTGGAGTTGCTACCCGGGGCAGGGGGGCGGCCGCCCCGGGCCCCCGACGGGCCCCCAAGTCTGCCAGTTAATATGACTGGGCCTGTGCTAATACAGTTTGTAAAATGTTATAACTGGGCCTACTTTACCTGCACTGGTTACGTTTTGGAGAGATCCATCGACCAGGGATCAAGAGCGGATTTTGCGGCGTAACGTGGGGGAGTGATTTCGTGGGTTTACATCACGCACGATGACAATCGCCTGCAGGCTGTTCGCCTTTTTTTAGGCCAATCGCCTTAAAACCTCATCGCCAGCAGGCTGCGGCGGCCGGATGGCAGGGGATTGCAGACGCGAGACAACCACACCTCACCGTGGCACCGCCGCAGCAGCAGCTCCAGCCTACGCCTCATCACCGCCGCTGATGTGAGAGGTGTCCTATATCTTAACGATTTTGTCCTAACTTATGCCCAGCTTTTTTGCTCCCTATAACTACGACTCATCAAGGCTTGAAGGGTCGGTACAGGGTTGAGTTTACTGGGTTGCTTGCCGGACCGCCGAATCCAGGTATGTACATACCATGTAGAACTCTCGACACAATGAAAGTTATGTATAGCTTATAGTTCTCTGCATCTTAGCCGAGTAAAATTGTTTGATGAAAGGTAGTGTTTGCGTGTACTTGCAATATGAAATTACGTTCACTTTCCTAAAAAAATTACATTCACTTCTTTTTCTTGAAAACCATCAAAGAAATGTCAAAACACAGCAAAATATATAACTACGTGGTTAATTTTGTCGGATTAATTAGGAATAGTTGAAGCACCCGCAAATAAGAAGGGCATGACAATGCTAATAAGCAACAAATCTTCATGGAGTAATTGAAGAATCGTGACCGAACAATTATTCTTTTATAGTAATCCATAATCATTCCTATTGCATGTTGTAGTATGTTGTATGGTAAAAAACTTAATGTTTCACAAAGTTTATACTGAAAGTAGCTTTTGAAAGTTAAAGGGCCCCGGGTCCTAGTTTCGCCTTGGGCCCCTAAAATCTCAGGACCGGCCCTATTGCTACCTCTACTGTATGGAGCACGACCGTTGTCGGGGAGTGCGTCGCCGGAAACGCCTTGCGGCGAGCGTGCTGATAACGTGTAAAGAATTGAGATCGAGAGAGAATCAACAATTGATGTAACTGAATCAGTATTGTTTATTGATGGGAATGAATCCTTATATACATCATGGATGGACGCCTTCAAGGGATATGTCGGTGCCCAGAGGGGAGTAACCGCTACGACGGTTCCCACGTCGTGGGATAAAGCGGGAGAGCGGGGATTTATCCCCTAAATCCCCTAATAACACTGGGTTATTATTAAGAAATATTATCTTACTTCTTACAGCTTGCTGACTATACCTTTATTGTACTTGCTCTGATGTTCACTATCGTCCCTGGTGAGCTCCTCCAGCCGACGGCAGATTGAGATCCAGCCTTGCTGTGGACAAGTAACTGATGAAGAGTACAGTGACTGACCCCCTTCTTCACACCGTCCAATGAAGGATCAAACAATACATGATCTATGGCCAACTCCACCGCGTGATGAGAACATCAATACCATTGTTACACCCACAACCCCTACTGTTACATACACTGGACCAATTACTAGAGCTCGCGCACGCCAATTAAATTACCAGGTACTTTCGTTTCTTGGTAATGATTCTAATGTTCATGAGATTATGATGTTGCCTAAATTGGATACATTTGTTTTGCTTACAAATGAAGGGCCTAGCTTGGAGAAGGATGAACATTGGAGCAAGAACACGCATGAAGTTGATGGCATGCGCAAGGGGATCAAGAACGGAGTTATAAGTGATGATTTCAGGACTTTGAAGCCGCCATAAGGAGTGCATGAAGCCTTGGACGAAATATACAAGATGCCATTTCATAATATTCATCCATAGACTATTCTAGGTGTTGCGTCACCTTATTAATGGGCCAGGCCCATGTAATTTCGAAATACTTAAGTATAGGCTATTTTTAGAGTTCATATGTGTGGGAAAACAAGAGTTAGGGTTGGTTTCGGACCCCACCCTCAAGGGCCACGAAATTCCCCCCTCTTCCTCCATATATACAGCCCTTAGGGCGTCGTTTAGACTTTGGATTTTGTTTAGATTAAAAGTTCGCCATAGCTGCAACTTCCCGTACTTCGTTTGTGTCTAACGACTAGACCAAGACGTCACAGAACCCCACCTTGATCAATAAAGTTTTCATCTTATATTCGTAATATCCCGATTGCAATCTCAGTTTCTTGCTTGTTCTTCGTTTGCTCGCAGGAAACAGACCCTCGTGGCAGGTTGATCGTGCTCCGGCGTGGTCAATAACCCTTGAAAGTTGGTTTAGCGATTGCTAAGGCGCGACGTCTCGCACGTTCGTAGTCGGATCGTCAAGGTCGACTCCCACAGAAAACGATAGCCACTATCTCATCGAAACATCGGGACACCTTAGCCTCTATCAAGTGGTATCAGATTTCCAGGTTGCTCGGTGAGATTTTACAGTTTTTCATAGATTAGATCGAGTCTGTTCTTCATACCTACAGTCCACGAAAAAGCCAGAAAAAAAATTAGGGTTAGTTCATCATATCTGAACCAATCTGAGCCTTTGCATAATCTTTTTAGGGTTTTTGCTTTGTTGAATTTGCGGTTGCATCGTCGTGTCAAGTTGCTGGTCTTAGAGTCTAGTCTTTTAGAGTTTCGAGTTCTGGTCATAAGTTGTCACGCCGCCGCCGCACCATCATCATCGCCCATCTACCACTTTTGCTTATCCGTCACCGCTCTGAATCCATATCCATATACCACCACCAATCCGTATCCATATACCATCACCAATCTGTATCCATATACCGCCACCGCTACCATATACCACAACCATATATCCACCACCAATCCGAGTTCTTCTCATATTTTTACTGTTCACCGAGCTTAAATGAGCTCGGGAGCAGAAAGGCACTTTCGCCAACAATGCCCATATTTTTGTTAAAACTAGTTTGCACGTCCAAATATTTGTCTAAAAATTAAAATAGTTTTACAACCCAACTGAAATTGTCCTTAATAAAAAAGTTCTACAACCAAATCGAAATTGTCTTGACTGAACATAAAATGAACCAATACGTGTATTGGTTGCCAATGTGATCCCACACATGCTCAACCAAGTCATTTTGAAGATTCAAATGACCGTGCCAATCACGCATCTCACGGTGGAATTGCACAAATTGTTCAAATGTGGATGGGTCTTGGTGCAGGGGCTCAATATTTTCACCTTGATAATCAAATTTTTAGTTGAAGATACTCTCATCACGCTCGTCCTCGACGATCATGTTGTGCATGATCACACAAGCAGTCATCACCTCTCAAATCTTTCTTTCATCCCATGACAGTGCAGGGTTTCGAACGACACCCCACCGGGATTGAAGCACACCAAAAGCACGGTCCACATCCTTTCTAGCACTCTCTTGCGTTTGGGCAAATCTCTTTCTCTTCTCACATTGGGGTTTTGAGATTGTCTTACAAAACTTGACCACTGAGGATATATACCATCAGCTAGATAGTATCCCTTGTACTGGCGGCCGTTGATCTCAAAGTTGACAGGTGGGGAGTGGCCTTCTGCAAGCCTTGTGAAGACTGGAGAACGCTGCAACACGTTGATATCATTGTGAGAACCTGCCATGCCGAAGAAAGAATACCATATCCAAAGATCCTGCGAAGTCACCGCTTCTATGTAGCGATCCGACCTCAAACGGCCAAGTCTCTGTGCTTCAGTGTCATCCCTGGATCGGTAATGCTGACACACACAGTACTCGAGGATTTATAACAGAGTAGCAATCACACACTTATTACATCGAATGTCTCAAAAGAGAACTTATTACAATAAATATGTCTTAAGGCCATCTAATATGATAACAACGGAAGGCTTGAAAGATAAAGTGAGCCTATCAACTTCAACGGCATAGCTGAGCTGCACGGCAACGACCTAATGAACCTTACTTCTCGTCTGAAAAGTCTGCAACATAATACGTTGCATCCTGAAAACGGGTCAGCACATGGAATATGCTGGCAAGATAACACGGTAGAGCAAGAACAGAATAATGCTATCACTACATGCATATTTGGCTGGTGGAAAGCTCTATGGTTATAGTTTTTATGAAAAGCTAATTTTTCCCTACAACACAGGAATAGATTTTATTTAACTATCATGGTAGTTGAAACATCATTGAGAAGGTTCCTCCAACTCAATCCCAACTAAAATAATTAACAACCCAACAATATTAGTTTAGAGTGACGAGTTACTTATGATACTCCAAGTACTAGATACTTAAGATGTCCATAACCGGGGACATGGCTAACCATGATTAGTTTATACACTCTGTAGAGGTTTGCGCACTTTTCCCCACAAGACTCGATCTCCTCCGTTGGATTTCTCGCACTACAGGGTGTTTGAGAAACGGATGGCCGAGACACAGTCTTTCAGAAGCATTAACTCCATATTTCGGGCAGACCATACCAACCTACATCCCACTACCTGCTGATCCACCTCTTCGGAATCTTCACGCAACTTACTCAACTATGCTAGAGCCTAATAGCTTGTGGATGCACACGGAAGTTTGTAGCATGAAAATATCTCAGTTCCATTTGAGCCTGGGTGGCGGACCATAGGATTATCACACGGGTACTCCGGGATATCCTAGGACAACACTGGATTCCCCAGGTGCCCAACAAACAATCCATCCAGATGTGTATTCAAGTTGCCACCTTAAGTTGAACCCTTAATTAACAATCTCACATCTGTCATGGATTTCACTCACCCACCATGTCTACGAGCATAGCATAGCAATATAAGCAATACGTAGAAGTAACTCCCAAGGGTTTGAATATAATAGGGCAATAGGTTCTGCCTCATCAACTACTTCCCAACCCACATGTTAATCACATTCTAACCATGCAATGTTTGAGGATTGGAACTAATGCATAAAAACTAGGTGATAAAGGGGTATGATCAAAGTGTTACTTGCCTTGCTGATGATTCGCAAAACCTAGCGATTCGTAGAGCATGCTTCGCACTCCGAGTGTTCTATCGCAAACAAACAAAAGCATATATAAGCAATCAAGCAAATAAATACGGGTAAATCTCAAATAAGAAGATCTAACCAGAAAGTTCAACTTAAGAACTCCGGTTTGCGAAAAGAATCAAATCAAACGGAGCAACGAAACTCAAACGGTGAAAGAAACAAGATCCGTTTACTAATCTGGACTAAGGTCAAATTTTACAGTAGCAAAAGATTGTTCAAGTTGGTTAAACAGAAAGAGGGTTTTGAGACGAAGATCTAGGCGCTTGAATCGCCTGATTCCGACAAACGAGCGAAAAGATAAACTAAAACGAAAATCGGATCAGGAATCGCGGAAAATCCGAGAAAAAGAAAACTGACGAACAGGCTAACGAACGAACGTTCGTTGTCTGCGGCTAACGAGTGAACACCGTTCGTTAAAACGAATGTACGGACGAACGTCCGCAAAGTAACTAAATCGAGAAAAAAACAGTGAACCGATCTAAAAAATAAACTAGGGTTTCTAAAAAACCGGATCGGTTTTAAAAAAATCGGCGGCGGCAACGACGGCGTTACCTCCGGCGAGGCGGGGCTGCGGCGGCGGGGCAACGACGGCGGTGGCGGCGCTGCGGTTGGGCGGGCTGCGGCGACGGTGGCGCTGCGGTTGGGCGGGCTGCGGCGACGGGAGGGGGGGTGGGTGGTGGTGGCGGCGGGGTTGGGGGTATTTCAGGAGGGGGTTGCAGCTTGGAGGAGAGGCAAGGCGGCGGGGAGGAGTCCCGGCCGGACTCCTGGTCCGAGGCGGCGGCAGCGTCGGTCTCCTGGAGGGCGCGGGGGAGCGGGCCGGCTCGGCTGGGCTTCGGCCTAGTCGGGCGCTAAAACATTTAAAAATAATAATTTCACCGAAACTAAAAAAATTCTAGAAAATAAAATAAATTTTTAAAGATGCCAAAACAAATTTTCATTGTCTAAATAAAATATTTATAACAAGATGAACATTTTCTTGGCCCTAAAATGCAACTTTGTAAAACGTGCAATTTTTCTAATTCGAATAAAATAGCAATAAACTCCGGATAAAAATCAAATATTTGATTTTAATCTTTTTCCTTTAATATTTCATTTATTTTGGAGAAGTCATATTATCTCATCTCATGTATTTTAATATGAAATATTTTTGGAGAGGAAATAATTAAAACCAAAAATCCTCGTTTCAGTATTTGATAAAACTCAAATATGAAAACTGGGAAATCCCCAACTCTCTCCGAGGGTACTTGAGTTACTTAGGATTTCGAGGATCGCAAAACGAAATGCAATAAAATATGATATGCATGGATGATCTATGTATAACATTCGAAATTGAAAATTTGGGATGTTACAAACCTACCCCTTAAGATGAATCTCGCCCTCAAAATTCGGGTTGGCTAGAGAATAGGTGTGGGTGGTCTTTGCGAACATCATCCTCTCGTTTCCAGATGGCTTCATCCTCGGTATGGTGGCTTCACTAAACTTTGCAAAACTTGATAACCTTGCTGCGGGTGACTCGGCTGGCAAATTCGAGAATCCTGACTGGCTTCTCCTCATAGGTCAAATCACTGTCCAACTGAATCGCCTTCAAGGGTACTGTATCTCTTAACGGTATATCGGCCATCTCAGCATGACACTTCTTCAGTTGTGAAACATGAAATACATCATGAACTCCTGACAGTCCTTCAGGTAACTCCAACTTGTAGGCAACTTCTCCCATATGTTCCAAAATTCGATACGGCCCTACAAATCTCGGGGCTAACTTTCCCTTAACTCCAAAACGTTTCACTTCTCGCAGGGGCACTCACAGATATGCTCTATCTCCAATTTCATAGGTTATTTCCTTGCGTTTCGAATCTGCATAACTCTTCTGCCTGGACTGAGCTATCTTCAGTCCATCTCGAATCAACTTAACCTTCTCTTCAAACTCTTTGATCAGATCTGGTCCAAACAATTGTTGGTCTCTGACTTTATCCCACATCAACGGTGTTCTGCACCATCGTTCGTACAGGGCTTCGAATGGTGCCATCTTCAAACTGGCTTGGTAGCTGTTGTTGTATGAGAACTCCGCGTAGGGCAAATTGTCATCCCAACTAGATCCATAATCTAGCGCACAGGCCTTTAACATATCCTCCAGAATCTGGTTGACTCTCTCGGTCTGTCCATCTGTCTGCGGGTGAAAAGTTGTACTCAATTCCATCCTTGTTCCCAAAGTTTGGTGCAACTGATGCCAAAACTTTGAAGTAAACTGTCTCCCTCTATCTGATACGATGGTCCTCGGAACTCCATGCAGACATACGATCCTGGTCATATACATCTTGGCCAACTTCGCACTTGTATAGGTGGTTTTCACTGGGATAAAGTGAGCTACTTTGGTCAAGCGATCAACTACTATCCATATAGAATCGTATCCTGATTTGGTCATGGGTAATCCGGTGATAAAATCCATGCCAAGTTTATTCCACTACCATTCGGGTATCGGCATAGGCTGTAACAATCCTACTGGCTTTTGATGCTTAGCCTTCACTCTCTGACATACATCACATACGGCTACATACTCGGCAATATCCTTCTTCATACCAGTCCATCAGAAACGTTCCTTCAAATCCAAATACATCTTGGTGTTTCCGGGGTGTATCGAGTATGGTGAGTCATGAGCCTCCTGAAGTATTAACTTCCTGATCTCGGTGTTATTGGGCACATAAACACGGTTCTCAAACCATAAGGTGTCGTGCTCATCCTCACGAAAATCTTTGGCCTTTCCTTCGCTCATTCTCTCTTTTATCTCGGCAATCTCTTCGTCCTCCTTCTGAGCTTCTGAATATTTCCTAACAATATAGACTGGACCTCCATTGTTGCAACAAAACCTCTAGGAACAATCTCCAATCGAAGTTCCCTGAGATCCTCTACTAACTCCTTCGGCAATCCCGTGCTCACTAGGGTGTTAGCATAGCTCTTCCGACTCAAAGCGTCGGCTATGACATTGGCCTTGCCTGGAAGATAGTGAAGCTTCATGTCATAATCCTTTATAAGCTCCAATCATCTCCTCTGCCTAAGGTTCAGCTCCTTCTATGTGAAAATGTACTTCAAACTCTTATGATCCGTGTACACTTTACAATGATTTCCAATAAGGTAATGCCTCCAGGTCTTCAACGCATGCACTACGGCAGCCAACTCCAAATCATGCGTAGCATAATTCAACTCGTGTGGTTTCAGTTGTCGTGAGGCATACGAAACAACTCTCCATCCTACATAAGCACACTTTCAAGTCCTAGGCGAGAGGCATCGCAATACACCTGGAACTCCTTACGTATATCCGGCAGAATCAGCACTAGGGCTGTAGTCAAACATTTCTTTAACTCCTGAAAACTTGCTTCACATTCTTCCGTCCATTTAAATTTGGTATCCTCCTTCAATAATTCCGTCATTGGCTTCGCAATTTTGAAAAAATTCTCAATGAATCTTTGATAGTATCCTGTGAGTCCAAGAAAACTGCGGATCTCGCTAACTGAAATGGGTGCCAACCATTCAGTGACTGACTGAACCTTGGTAGGATCTACTGCTACACCTTCTCCTGATATAACATGTCCAAGAAATCCTACTTCCTTCAGCCAAAACTCGCATTTGCTGAACTTGGCATACAACTGATGTTCCTTGAATTTCTCGAGAACTAAGCGCAAATGCTCTTCGTGCTCCTCCTCGTTCTTCGAGTATATCATTATATCATCAATGAACACCACAACAAACTTATCCAAATATTCCATGAATACTTTGTTCATCATGCTCATGAAGTACGCAGGGGCGTTAGTCAATCCAAACGACATGACCGTATATTCATACAACCCGTACCGTGTGGTGAATGTTGTCTTTGGTATGTCCTTCTCTCGTATCTTCAGCTGGTGATATCCAGATCGCAGGTCGATCTTTGAAAACACCTTAGCTCCTTGCAGCTAGTCGAACAAATTATTGATCATCGGCAGTGGGTATTTGTTCTTGATCGTCACCTCATTTAACGCACGATAATCAACAACCATTCTTAGAGACTTATCATTTTTCTCGACCAAAAGCACTGGGGCTCCCCATGGTGATGAGCTCCATCGAATGTAACCTTTCTCCAATAACTCCTTGATCTGTTTCTTAATCTCCTCCAGATCATTTGCGGGCATCCGATATGGTCGCTTCGATATAGGCCCGGTGCCTGGCAATAGCTCTATCAAAAACTCAATGTCTCGATCCGGTGGCATGCTTGGTAACTCTTCTGGAAAAACATCCGGGTAATCCTTCACTACAGGCACTTCCTCCTGAACAACTCCCGTGAGGGTATTCACTTGGCTACTTCTTGGCGCATGCCTAGATACATACTTGATCCTTTTTCCCTCAGGGGTGGTGAGACAAATTGACTTACTAACACAGTCAATGCTTCCTCCATACTTTGACATCCAGTCCATGCCTAATATCACATACAATCCTTGTGACTCCAAGATTTTTAGGTCAGACGAAAAAACATGGCTACCAATGGTTAGGGGTATCTGGTCGCACCATCGACTAGCCATATACTCTGCTCTAGGTGAACTCACTAATAGATGGGTCCTAAGGGTTTGGGTCGGTAGTTTAAACTTATCCACGAATTCCCTTGATATGTATGAATGCGATGCACCAGTATCAAAAGGAACAAGGGCGGTAAAAGACTTAAACAAAAACTTACCAATAACCGCGTCTGGCTGTTCTTCAACCTCCTCCACATTGACGTGGTTCACTTGTCCTTTGTTGAATGGATTGGGCTTCTTTCCAGCGCTCCCATTGCCGTTTCCATTCTTCGCTTCAGGGCACTCTGTGGCATAGTGTCCAGTCTTCCCGCACTTGAAACAAGTAACGTGGCTTAGGTCTCTCTTTGCAGGTGTGGCTGGATTGGAACGGCTCTGATTGTTGCTTGCTCCATTCCCATTCCCATTCCTTGGGCTAGTATGATTATGGTTACTTCCTCCATTGTGGGTGTGGCCTCCATGGTTATTAACAAGTCCTCCCGAGTTCGGGGTTAGATGAGGCTTCTGCCGAGCTCCTGAATTATACCTTCCTTGTCCATACTTCCTCTTACGGCTCTCAATTTGCTGTTGCTTCCCTTCAATCATAAGAGCCTTATCTACCAACTCCTGATAGTTGTTGAATGTTGCCACCATCAACTGCATGCTCATCTCATCATTCATCCCTTCCATAAACTTCTCCTGCTTTGCGGCATCTGTGGCCACATCATCAGGGGCATAGCGACATAACTTGCTAAACTCATCCGCGTACTGAGCCACAGTACGGTTCCCCTGGCGTAAGTTGCGAAACTCACGCTTCTTTATACTCATAGCTCCAGTTGAGACATGGGTTGTACGGAAAACTTGCTGAAACAGATCCCATGTAATAGTGGCTATAGGGTAGGTGACTATGTAATTCTCCCACCATGAGGTTGCTGGTCAATCCAACTGATGTGCGGCAAAACACACCTTCTCAGCATCGGGACATCCTGCAGTGATTAACTCCCTTCCAATCCTGCGGAGCCAATCATCTGCTACTATGGGCTCGGTGCTACTGGAAAATATTGGGGAACGTAGTAATTTCAAAAAAATTCCTACACACACGCAAGATCATGGTGATGCATAGCAACGAGAGGGGAGAGTGTTATCCACGTACCCTCGTAGACCGAAAGAGGAAGCGTTAGCACAACGGGGTTGATGTAGTCGTAAGTCTTCATGATCCGACCGATCAAGTACCGAACGCACGGCACCTCCGAGTTCTGCACGCGTTCAACTCGATGACGTCCCTCGAACTCCGATCCAGCCGAGTGTTGAGGGAGAGTTTCGTCAGCACGACGGCGTGGTGATGATGATGATGTTCTACCGACGCAGGGCTTCGCCTAAGCACCGCTACGATATGATCGAGGTGGATTATGGTGGAGGGGGCACCGCACATGGCTAAGAGATCAAGAGATCAATTGTTATGTCTTTGGGGTGCCCCCTGCCCCTATATATAAATGAGTGGAGGAGGGGGAGGGCCGGCCCTGTCTATGGTGCGCCCTAGGGGAGTCCTACTCCCATCGGGAGTAGGATTCCCCTTTTTCTAGTAGAACTAGGAGCCCTTCCATGTAGTAGGCGTAGGAGGGAAGGAAAGGGAAGGGAAAAGGAGAAGGAAGGAAGGGGGCGCCCCCCCTCCCTAGTCCAATTCGGACCAGCCCATGGGGAGGGGTGCGGCCACCTTTTGAGGCTTTTCTCTCCTTTCTCGTATGGCTCATTAAGGCCCAATACGAATTCCCATAACTCCCCGGTACTCCTGAAAATACCCGAATCACTTGGAACCTTTTCGATGTCCGAATATAGTCGTCCAATATATCGATCTTTACGTCTCGACCATTTCGAGACTCCTTGTCATGTCAGCAATCTCATCTGGGACTCCGAACTCCTTCGGTACATCAAAACACATAAACTCATAATATAACCGTCATCGAACTTTAAGCGTGCGGACCCTACGGGTTCGAGAGCTATGTAGACATGATCGAGACACGTCTCCGGTCAATAACCAATAGCGGAACCTGGATGCTCATATTGGCTCCTACATATTCTACGAAGATCTTTATCGGTCAAACCGCATAACAACATACGTTGTTCCCTTTGTCATCGGTTTGTTACTTGCCCGAGATTCGATCGTCGGTATCTTAATACCTAGTTCAATATCGTTACCGGCAAGTCTCTTTACTCGTTCCGTAACACATCATCCCGCAACTAACTCATTAGTTGCAATACTTGCAAAGCTTATAGTGATGTGCATTACCGAGTGGGCCCAGAGATACCTCTCCGACAATCGGAGTGACAAATCCTAATCTCGAAATACGCCAACCCAACAAGTACCTTCGGAGACACCTATAGAGCACATTTATAATCACCAGTTACATTGTGATGTTTGGTAGCACACAAAGTGTTCCTCCGATAAACGGGAGTTGCATAATCTCATAGTCACAGGAACATGTATAAGTCATGAAGAAAGCAATAGCAACAAACTAAACGATCAAGTGCTATGCTAACGGAATGGGTCAAGTCAATCACATCATTCTCTAATGATGTGACCCCGTTAATCAAATGACAGCTCATGTCTATGGCTAGGAAACTTAACCATCTTTGATTCAACGAGCTAGTCAAGTAGAGGCATACTAGTGACATACTGTTTGTCTATGTATTCACACATGTATTATGTTACCGGTTAATACAAATCTAGCATGAATAATAAATATTTATCATGATATAAGGAAATAAATAATAACTTTATTATTGCCTCTAGGGCATATTTCCTTCAGAAAACACCGGCGGCTGCAACCTTAGAAAGCGGGCTAAGTTGTCAACTGGTGGCGGTTGCGGTGGATTGTTGTTGTTGTTTTTATTGTTGTTGCCTTGGTTCTGAACTAACAACTGCATCAGGGTATTCTGCTGCTGGATTAACTGAGTGAGCTCCGGTGGGAAGGTAAATCCGGGGTCACGTCTCGGAGGCATCTGATGGGTTTAGAGGGGACAGATTAGAATAGAATGAGGTCTAATGAGAAAAACACTACCCATATGCACATGAGACAAACACAAACATTTCACTCAATCAATCAAGCAAGGGCATACAATCGATCTAACTATTGTTACAAAAGTGCTCGGACTATACTATTTACATGGTGGAATACTACTACTGATGTGGTGGTCTACTAAAAATATTCTCTCTCTATCTTCTGCCGTGATCGGGGTTTTGAGTCTTACTCAACTTCACACCTTGTAACACAGGCAAGAACCCTTCTCTAACTGTTCCATTTTGAACTACTTCAAAATCTTGTCAAGGTATGTACTCATTGAAAAAACTTATCAAGCGTCTTGATCTATCTCTATAGATCTTGATGCTCAATATGTAAGCTGCTTCACTGAGGTCTTTCTTTGAAAAACTCCTTTCAAACATTCCTTTATGCTTTGCAGAATAATTCTACATTATCTCCGATCAACAATATGTCATTCACATATACTTATCAGAAATGTCGTAGTGCTCTCACTCGCTTTCTTGTAAATACAAGCTTTACCGCAAGTCTGTATAAAACTATATGATTTGATGAACTTATCAAAGCGTATATTCCAACTCCGAGATGCTTGCACCAGTCTATAGATGGATAGCAGGAGCTTGCATATTTTGTTAGTACCTTTAGGATTGACAAAACCTTCTGGTTACATCATATACAACTCTTCTTTAATAAATCCATTAAGGAATGCAGTTTTGTTTATCCATTTGCCAGATTTCATAAAATGTGGCAATTGCTAACATGATTCGGACAAACTTAAGCATAGATACGAGTCAGAAACTCTCATCGTAGTCAACACCTTGAACTTGTCGAAAACCTTTTTGTGACAATTCTAGCTTTGTAGATAGTAACATTACTATCAGCGTCCGTCTTCCTCTTGAAGATCCATTTAATCTCAATGGCTCGCCGATCAATGGGCAAGTCAATCAAAGTCCATACTTTGTTCTCATACATGGATCTCATCTCAGATTTCATGGCCTCAAGCCATTTCGCGGAATCTGGGCTCATCATCGCTTCCTCATAGTTCATAGGCTCGTCATGGTCAAGTAACATGACCTCTAGAACAGGATTACCGTACCACTCTGGTGCGGATATCACTCTGGTTTACCTACGAGGTTCAGTAGTAACTTGATCTGAAGTTACATGATCATCATCATTAGCTTCCTCACTAATTGGTCTAGTAGTCACAGGAACAGATATCTTTGATGAACTACTTTCCAATAAGGGAGCAGGTATAGTTACCTCATCAAGTTCTACTTTCCTCCCACTCACTTCTTTTGAGAGAAACTCCTTCTCTAGAAAGGATCCATTCTCAGCAACGAATATTTTGCCTTCGGATCTGTGATAGAAGGTGTACCCAACATTTTCTTTTGGGTATCCTATGAAGACACACTTCTCTGATTTGGGTTTGAGCCTATCAGGTTGAAACTTTTTCACATAAGCATTGCAACCTCAAACTTTAAGAAACGACAACTTAGGTTTCTTGCCAAACCATAGTTCATACGGTGTCATCTCAACGGATTTAGATGGTGCCCTATTTAACGTGAATGTAGCTGTCTCTAATGCATAACCCCAAAACGATAGCGGTAAATCAGTAAGAGACGTCATAGATTGCACCATATCTAATAAAGCACGGTTACGACGTTCGGACACACCATTACACTTTGGTGTTCCAGGTGGCGTGAGTAGTGAAACTATTTCACATTGTTTTAACTGAAGGCCAAACTCGTAACTCAAATATTTTACTTCTGCGATCATATCGTAGAAACTTTTATTTTGTTACGATGATTGTCCACTTTATTCTGAAATTCTTTGAACTTTTCAAATGTTTCAGACTTGTGTTTCATCAAGTAGATATACTCATATCTGCTCAAATCATCTGTGAAGATCAGAAAATAATGATACCTGCCGCGAGCTTTAATATTAATCGGACCACATACATCAGTATGTATGATTTCCAAAAAAATATGTTGCTCGCTCCAATGTTCCGGAGAACGGAGTCTTAGTCATCTTTCCCATGAGGCATGGTTCGCAAGCATCAACTGATTCATAATCAAGTGATTCCAAAAGCCCATCAGTATAGATTTTCTTCATGCGCTTTACACCGATATGACCTAAACGGCAGTGCCACAAATAAGTTGCACTATCATTATTAACTTTGCATCTTTTGGCTTCAATATTATGAAAATGTGTATTACCACGATCGAGATCCAACAAACCATTTTTATTAGGTGTATGACCATAGAAGGTTTTATTCATGTAAACAGAACAACAATTATTCTCTAACTTACATGAATAACCGTATTGCAATAAACATGATCCAATCATATTCATGCTCAACGCAAACACTAAATAATATTTATTTTAGGTTTAACACTAATCCCGAAAGTATAGGGAGTGTGCGATGATGATCATATCAATCTTGGAACCATTTCCAATATACATCGTCACTTCATCCTTAACTAGTCTCTGTTCATTCTGCAACTCCCGTTTCGAGTTACTATTCTTAGTAACTGAACTAGTATCAAATACTCAGGGGTTGCTATAAACACTAGTAAAGTACACATCAATAACATGTATATCAAATATACCTATGTTCACTTTGTCATCCTTCTTATCCGCCAATTACTTGGGGTAGTTCCGCTTCCAATGACCAGTCTCTTTGCAGTAGAAGCACTCAGTTTCAGGCTTAGGTCCAGACTTTGGTTTTTTCACTTGAGCAGCAACTTGTTTGCCGTTCTTCTTGAAGTTCCCCTTTCTTCCCTTTGCCCTTTTCTTGAAACTAGTGGTCTTGTCTACCATCAACACTTGATATTTTTCTTGATTTCTACCTTCGTTGATTTCAGCATTACGAAGAGCTTGGGAATCGTTTCTGTTATTCCTTGCATATCATAGTTCATCACGAAGTTCTACTAACTTGGTGATGGTGACTAGAGAATTCCGTCAATCACTATCTTATCTGGAAGATTAATTCCCACTTGATTCAAGCGATTGTAGTACCCAGACAATCTGAGCACATGCTTACTGCTTGAGCTATTCTCCTCCATCTTTTAGCTATAGAACTTGTTGGAGACTTCATATCTCTCAACTCGGGTATTTGCTTGAAATATTAACTTCAACTCCTGGAACATCTCATATGGTCCATGACGTTCAAAACGTCTTTGAAGTCCTTAAGCATGGTGCATCAAACTATCAAGTAGTCATCATATTGAGCTAGCCAAACGTTCATAACGTCTGCATCTGCTCCTGCAATAGGTCTGTCACCTAGCGGTGCATTAAGGACATAATTCTTCTGTGCAGCAATGAGGATAATCCTCAGATCACGGATCCAATCCGCATCATTGCTACTAACATCTTTCAACTTATTTTTCTCTAGGAACGTATCAAAAATAAAACATGGGAGCTAAACGCGAGCTATTGATCTACAACATAGATATGCTAATACTACCAGGACTAAGTTCATGACAAATTTAAGTTCAGTTAATCATATTACTTAAAAACTCCCACTTAGAAAGACATCCCTCTAATCTTCTAAGTGATCACGTGATCCAAATCAACTAAACCATAACCGATCATCACGTGAAATGGAGTAGTTTTCAATGGTGAACATCACTATGTTGATCATATCTACTATATGATTCACGCTTGACCTATCGGTCTCAGTGTTCCGAGGCCATATCTGCATATGCTAGGCCCGTCAAGTTTAACCTGAGTATTCTGCGTGTGCAAAACTGGCTTGCACCCATTGTAGATGGACGTAGAGCTTATCACACCCGATCACCACGTGGTGTCTGGGCACGACGAACTTTGGCAACGGTGCATACTCAGGGAGAACACTTTTTATCTTGAAATTTAGTGAGAGATCATCTTATAATGCTACCGTCAAACAAAGCAAGATAAGATGCATAAAAGATAAACATCACATGCAATCAAAATATGTGACATGATATGGCCATCATCATCTTGTGCCTTTGATCTCCATCTCCAAAGCCTCGTCATGATTTCCATCGTCACCGGCATGACACCATGACCTCCATCATCTTGATCTATATCAATGTGTCGTCACATGGTCGTCTCGCCAACTATTGCTCTTGCAATTATTGCTATCGCATAGCAATAAAGTAAAGCAATTATTTGGCCCTTGCATCTTATGCAATAAAGAGACGACCATAAGGTTTCTGCCAGTTGCCGATAACTTAAACAAAACATGATAATCTTATACAACAACTTATATCTCATCACGTCCTGACCATATCACATCACAACATGCCCTGCAAAAACAAGTTAGACGTCCTCTACTTTGTTGTTGCAAGTTTTACGTGGCTCCTACGGGCTTAGCAAGAACCGTTCTTATCTACGCATCAAAACCACAACGATAGTTTGTCAAATTGGTGCTGTTTTAACCTTCGCAAGGACCGGGTGTAGCCACACTCGGTGCAACTAAAGTTGGAGAAACTGACACCCGCTAGTCACCTGTGTGCATAGCACGGCGGTAAAACCAGTCTCGCTTAAGCGTACGCGTAATGTCGGTCCGGGCCGCTTCATCCAACAATACCGCCGAACCAAAGTGTGACATGCTGGTAAGCAGTATGACTTATATCGCCCACAACTCACTTGTGTTCTACTCGTGCATATGACATCTACGCATAAAACCTGGCTCGGATGCCACTGTTGGGAACGTAGTAATTTCAAAAAAATTCCTACACACACGCAAGATCATGGTGATGCATAGCAACGAGAGGGGAGAGTGTTGTCCACGTACACTCGTAGACCGAAAGCGGAAGCGTTAGCACAACGCGGTTGATGTAGTCGTAAGTCTTCACGATCCGACCGATCAAGTACCGAACGCACGGCACCTCCGAGTTCTGCACACGTTCAACTCGATGACGTCCCTCGAACTCTGATCCAGCCGAGTGTTGAGGGAGAGTTTCGTCAGCACGACGGCATGGTGACGATGATGATGTTCTACCGACGCAGGGCTTCGCCTAAGCACCGCTACGATATGATCGAGGTGGATTATGGTGGAAGGGGGGCACCGCACACGGCTAAGAGATCAAGAGATCAATTGTTATGTCTTTGGGTTGCCCTTGCCCCCGTATATAAAGGAGTGGATGAGGGGGAGGGTCGTCCCTCTCTATGGCGCGCCCTAGGGGAGTCCTACTCCCACCGGGAGTAGGATTCCCCTTTTTCTAGTAGAATTAGGAGCCCTTCCATGTAGTAGGAGTAGGAGGGAAGGAAAGGGAAGGGAAAAGGATAAGGAAGGAAGGGGGCGCCCCGCCCCCCTCCCTAGTCCAATTCGGACCAGCCCATGGGGAGGGGTGCGGCCACCCTTTGAGGCCTTTCTCTCCTTTCCCATATGGCCCATTAAGGCCCAATACGAATTCCCGTAACTCCCCGGTACTCCTGAAAATACCCGAATCACTCGAAACCTTTCCGATGTCCGAATATAGTCGTCCAATATATCGATCTTTACGTCTCGACCATTTCGAGACTCCTCGTCATGTCCCCGATCTTATCTGGGACTCCGAACTCCTTCGGGACATCAAAACACATAAACTCATAATATAACCGTCATCGAACTTTAAGCGTGCGGACCCTACGGGTTCAAGAACTATGTAGACATGACCGAGACACGTCTCCGGTCAATAAGCAATAGCGGAACCTGGATGCTCATATTGGCTCCTACATATTCTACAAAGATCTTTATCGGTCAAACCGCATAACAACATACGTTGTTCCCTTTGTCATCGGTATGTTACTTGCCCGAGATTCGATCGTCGGTATCTTAATACCTAGTTCAATATCGTTACCGGCAAGTCTCTTTACTTGTTTCGTAACACATCATCCCGCAACTAACTCATTAGTTGCAATGCTTGCAAGGCTTATAGTGATGTGCATTACCGAGTGGGCCCAGAGATACCTCTCCGACAATCAGAGTGACAAATCCTAATCTCGAAATACGCCAACCCAACAAGTACCTTCGGAGGCACCTGTAGAGTACCTTTATAATCACCCAGTTATGTTGTGACGTTTGGTAGCACACAAAGTGTTCCTCCGATAAACGGGAGTTGCATAATCTCATAGTCATAGGAACATGTATAAGTCATGAAGAAAGCAATAGCAACAAACTAAACGATCAAGTGCTATGCTAACGGAATGGGTCAAGTCAATCACATCATTCCCTAATGATGTTACCCCATTAATCAAATGACAGCTCATGTCTATGGCTAGGAAACTTAACCATCTTTGATTCAACGAGCTAGTCAAGTAGAGGCATACTAGTGACATACTGTTTGTCTATGTATTCACACATGTATTATGTTTTCGGTTAATACAAATCTAGTATGAATAATAAACATTTATCATGATATAAGGAAATAAATAATAACTTTATTATTACCTCTAGGGCATATTTCCTTCAGAAAACACCGGCGGCTGCAACCTTAGAAAGCGGGCTAAGTTGTCAACTGGTGGCGGTTGCGGTGGATTGTTGTTGTTGTTTTTATTGTTGTTGCCTTGGTTCTGAACTAACAACTGCATCAGGGTATTCTGCTGCTGGATTAACTGAGTGAGCTCCGGTGGGAAGGTAAATCCGGGGTCACGTCTCGGAGGCATCTGATGGGTTTAGAGGGGAGAGATTAGAATAGAATGAGGTCTAATGAGAAAAACACTACCCATATGCACATGAGACAAACACAAACATTTCACTCAATCAATCAAGCAAGGGCATACAATCGATCTAACTATCGTTACAAAAGTGCTCGGACTATACTATTTACATGGTGGAATACTACTACTGATGTGGTGGTCTACTAAAAATATTCTTCGGTTGAAGACTCCATGGTGTCCGCTCCAGCTTTGTCTTCATAGTCATCATCTCTATTGTCGGGGTCTGAGTCGGTGTCGTCGATGATAATGTAGTCCTTCGGGCGAATCTCCTTGGGTTCTTCGTCTTCTCCTCCTGGTGCGGGGTCTCCCAGAAATACTCCTAGCTTCCTTTCTAGATCGTCATTCTTCTCCACTAGTACGACGATTTCCTTCTCATAATCTTCACGAGTAGCCTTAAGTTCTTCCTCCAATTCCGTGATCCTTGTCATCGCCTTCTTCAGATCTATCATTCCTACGCACATCTGGTTCTCCTGGCGACGAATATGTTGGTTTAACTCCTGGATGAAAGCTGCAATTGATCTATCCTTCCTGGTGCTGATCATCTCCCATTGCTCGTCTCGGCGCCCACAAATCTGATAGATAGTATCCTTAAGCTCCTTATGATAAACTTCTCCAATGTGTCCCATGGTGATGTGAGCTGCCATACTCTTTCCTAGACTCCAGGTTGGTGCATCGAAGGAAAACTCTATGGGCTTAGTGACTGGCGTGAATGTCCTCCCTGGAACTTGAACTTGAATCATCCATCGCTCCTCTTCTGGTAATGTGGCATTGCAAGTCCCGGTGAAGCTTGGTATTCCAATGTTCAGGTACCTCGTGACTTCCTTCAAGTGTCGTCCAAAAGGTGCTTCTTCATCCGGTTGTGCAAACTTATTCCTTGCATCCACCATCCTAAAGAGTAGAGGAGTCACAAAATGGAGAGGAGTCAGAAATAAGAAGAGAATAGTGATCTAGGGCTTTAGCTTAGTGGTCATGTCCTACACTAAGCGTGTGCTCTAATACCATCTTGCAGCGACCCGACCTCAAACGACCAAGTCTCTGTGCTTCAGTGTCATCCCTGGATCGGTAATGCTGACACACACAGTACTCGAGGATTTATAACAGAGTAGCAATCACACATTTATTACATCGAATGTCTCAAAAAAGAACTTATTACAATAAATATGTCTTAAGGCCATCTAATACGATAACAACGGAAGGCTTGAAAGATAAAGTGAGTCCATCAACTTCAACGGCATAGCTGAGCTGCACGGCAACGACCTAACGAACCTTACTCCTCGTCTGAAAAGTCTGCAACATAATACGTTGCAGCCCGAAAATGGGTCAGCACATGGAATATGCTGGCAAGATAACATAGTAGAGCAAGAACAGAATAATGATATCACTACATGTATATTTGGCTGGTGGAAAGCTCTATGGTTATAGTTTCTTGCGAAAAGCCAATTTTTCCCTACAACACAGGAATATATTTTATTTAACTATCATGGTAGTTGAAACATCATTGAGAAGGTTCCTCCAACTCAATCCCAATTAAAGTAATTAACAACCCAACAATATTAGTTTAGAGTGACGAGATACTTATGAAGTACTAGTTACTCAAGATGTCCATAACCGGGGACACGGCTAACCATGATTAGTTTATACACTCTGCAGAGGTTTGCGCACTTTTCCCCATAAGACTCGATCTCCTCCGTTGGATTTCTCGCACTACAGGGTGTTTGAGAAACGGATGACCGAGACACAGTCTTTCAGAAGCATTAACTCCTTACTCCGGGCAGACCATACCAACCTACATCCCACTACCTGTTGATCCACCTCTTCGGAAGCTTCACGCAACTTACTCAACTATGCTAGAGCCCATAATAGCTTGTGGCTGCACACGAAAGTTTCTAGCATGAAAATATCTCAGTTCCCTTTGAGCCTGGGTGACGGACCATAGGATTATCACACGGGTACTCCGGGATATCCTAGGACAACACTGGATTCCCCAGGTGCCCAACAAACAATCCACCCAGATGTGTATTCAAGTTGCCACCTTAAGTTGAACCCTTAATTAACAATCTCACATATGTCATGGATTTCACTCACCCACCATCTCTACGAGCATAGCATAGCAATATAAGCAATACATAGAAGTAACTCCCAAGGGTTTGAATATAACAGGGCAATAGGTTCTACCTCATCAACTACTTCCCAAACCACATGTTAATCACATCCTAACCATGCAATGTTTGAGGATTGGAACTAATGCATAAAAACTGGGTGATAAAGGGGTATGATCAAAGTGTTACTTGCCTTGCTGATGATCCGCAAAACCTAGGGATTCATAGTAGCATGCTTCGCACTCCGGATGTTCTATCGCAAACAAACAAAAGCATACATAAGCAATCAAGCGAAGAAACACGGGTAAATCTAAAATAAGAAGATCTAACCAGAAAGTTCAACTTAAGAACTCCGGTTTGTGAAAAGAATCAAATCAAACGGAGCAACGAAACTCAAACGGCGAAAGAAACAAGACCCGTTTACTAATCTGGACTAAGGTCAAATTTTACAGTAGCAAAAAATTGTTCAAGTTGGTTAAACGGAAAGAGGGTTTCAACACGAAGATATAGGCGCTTGAATCGCCTGATTCCGACAAACGAGCGAAAAGATAAACTAAAATGAATATCGGATCAGGATTCGCGATTGAAAATAATCGCGGAAAATCCGAGAAAAAGAAAACTGACGAACAGGCTAATGAACGAACGTTCGTTGTCTGCGGCTAACAAGTGAACACCGTTCGTTAAGACGAACGTACGGACGAACGTCCACAAAGCAACTAAACCAAGAAAAACCAGTGAACCGATCTAAAAAAATGAACTAGGGTTTCTAAAAAATACGGATCGTTTTTAAAAAAACCGGCGGCGGCAACGGCGGCGTTACCTCCGGCGAGGCGGGGCTGCTGCAGCGGGGAGGCGGGTTGCGGCGGCGGGGCGACGGCGGCGGCGGGGCGGCGAC
>NC_057803.1:324454596-324482052 GCF_018294505.1 Triticum aestivum | reverse complement strand
CAGCGGCGACGGCGAGGCACGACAAAAGCGGCGGCGGCGGGATTGGGGGTATTTAAGGAGGGGGGTTGTGGCTTGGAGGAGGGGCAAGGCGGCGGGGAGGAGGAGTCCCAGCCGGACTCCTGGTCTGAGGCGGCGGCGGCGGCGGTCTCCTGAAGGGAGACGGCGGCGCGGGGGAGCAGGCCGGCTCGGCTGGGCTTCGGCCCATTCGGGCGCTAAAACTTTTTTTTAATAATTCCGCTGAAACTAAAAAAATCCTAGAAAATAAAATAAAATTCTAAAAATGCCAACACAAATTTGCACCGTTTAAATAAAATATTTAGAACAAAATGAACATTTTCTTGGCCCTAAAATGCAACTTTGTAAAAACGTGCAATTTTTCTAATTTGAATAAAATAGCAATAAACTCCGGATAAAAATCAAATATTTGATTTTAATCTTTTTCCTCCAATATTTCATTTATTTTGGAGAAGTCATATTATCTCCTCTCATGTATTTATTTATGAAATATTTTCGGAGAGAAAAATAATTAAAACCAAAAATCTTCGTTTCAGTATTTGATAAAACTCAAATATGAAAACTGCGAAATCCTCAACCCTCTCCGAGGGTCCTTGAGTTGCTTAGGATTTCGAGGATCGCAAAACGAAATGCAATAAAATATGATATGCATGGATGATCTATGTATAACATTCCAAATTAAAAATTTGGGATGTTACATTCTAATATGACAGTGCACGCGTTGACATGCCCCTTGTACTGGCCCTGCCAAGCAAATGGACAGTTCTTCCATTCCCAGTGCATACAATCTATGCTGCCAAGCATGCCTGGAAAGCCTCTAGCTGCGTTGGTCGCCAACAATCTCTCTGTATCAGCTGCAGTTGGCTGCCTCAAGTACTCTGGACCAAACACCTCGATCACAGCCTAGCAAAACTTGTACATTAACATCCGACATGTTGTCTCACTCATACGCACATACTCATCCACCAGATCGCCTGGAATTCCATATCCAAGCATGTGGATGGCCGCGGTGCATTTCTGGTAAGAGGAGAATCCAAGCTTGCCAAGGACATCCGTCTTGCACTCGAAGTATGGGTCATGAGCAACCACTCCCTCTCAGATACGATTGAACACATGCCTTGCCATTCGAAAACGGCGACGGAATTTATCCGGCTTAAAGAGTGGGGTGTTGGAAAAGTAATCGGCATAGAGCAGTGCGTGACCTCTCTCCCTGTTGCGGTTCACGTTGAGAGCACGGCCAGGGACTGACCCCCTGTACCGAGGAAGCTGCCGTTGAATATGGTCTTGAATGACCAGTGCAGCCACCACAAGATCGTCATCATCCGACGACGAATCGTCCGATGAACAAAGAAAGTGATGAAAGAAAAACTCATCTCCACTGTCCATACCTTTGTTGGCAAAATGTCGAACACCTTACGGTCGTGGTGGCGAAGAGGCCGCGATGATCACCTCGACGCAGCAGGGGTGGTTGCCGGCCGGCTACTGGCCGCTCTGGAGCTCTCGTCGAAATCCGCCGCGGCCGCCGTGGTACGTCACCGGCGGTTGTGTCCCCTCTGCCACCGGCAAAGACGACGACGGCCAAACCTCCTCCGATCGACGGCCAAAACTACGGCGAAAGTGCGGACGTGGTGGCGGCCATGTCGAGACGTGGTTTGGTATGGACGGTCGGGGGGCTGCGCGGTGAGGAGGCGGCCGGAGAATAGCGGCGGCGCCGGCGGCGGGGCGGGGCGAGGAGAGAGGGTGGAAGTGTTGGGAGCGGAGGGACTGCTAGTGTCCCCGACAGGCGGGCCACGGGGGGTTACAAGGGCGTGCGTCGAGACCGTCCGCGCGCATCCTTTCACCCCAACCCGAGTGCAAGTTTGGGCTGGAGATGGGTCAAAAACGGACGGAATCCGGACATTTGTCCGTTTAAGGCCACGCGTTGGGCCACGCTATTCGTCCGTTTTACCCTAAACAGACGCACCCGAACAAAATAGGGTCGCGCGGTGGAGTTGGCCTAATGATCCCGTCTACAGGAGGTCGTCTACAGTGCTTGTGTACAATGCCCACTACAGTGTTTACGCTACAGTAATTAACCTGGTATGCCCGTCCTTCGTCCAATGACTGGCTGGCCGCCAGTCACTGGATCTCTGTCCGCCGAGGGTGCATGCGCCAATGATGCGCGCAAGGCGGCAGTGTCATTGGCAAAGGGAGTGCAGCGCCCGAGCTCCACTGCTCCCTATATTTAACATTTTAAAATTTGTGTTTTTGAAGTTTCAAAAAAATCTGAATTTTTTTCCAGGGATACATATACACATTTTAAATACTCGTGGCAAGTTTTGGTAGAAATCTCGCTTTGTTTTGAGCTATAGGAAAAAAAATCTGATAGTATATAGGAGAAAATGGATCTCATTTATGTCTGAAATTTCTCTTTTTTATATTTCTTAAAATACAAAGTATTTCTTTTTCAGCTTTTTACCAGGCCTTAGGAATGTGTGTATGTATCCACGTATTTGATTTAGGATCTTTTTAGCAAGAAAACTGTGTTTTTCAAAATTTTCAAACCAAGAGCAATGGAGACCGGGAGCTGCAGGCACTTTTCGACACACGCATTGTCTTTGACAACAACGATGGCAGCAAAATATAGCACTACATCACCTTATTATACTTGCTCCTATGATGCCCTTGGAACTGCCGCATCTGTTTGTGCACGAGACCAGTGAAAGAACGAAAAGCAGTAACTTGGCACAAGACGGGCACGAGTTGACTCATTTGTATAAAAATCAAGGCGTGGTAAGTTTCCCTGTTACAATGTACAAAAAGGAACGATGATATCGCACCATGTTGGGCTGCGCAAATTGCGGATACAAGAGATGCCCTGCCATCGGCTTAGTATGTGCTTCCTGTACAGCTGGGGCAGTGCGTGGTGCTGGTCCTCAACTTAAGGTCATCATCAACAGCCATCAGCTCCATGTCATGGGCTATAGGAGTCCCAGGGATTTGAGCTGCTGGACGTGCTCTGCAGGGAGTGGCGGCGGAGACCAATCTGCACGTTCACCGTCAACATCTTCCACAACGTACTCCTGGAGAACACCAAATTGGGGTTATAAAGAGGAGGAAAGACCATGATTGATCAACTCAGGGATAGCAGTGCTCGCCTTTGTTAGCATTCGTTTCGCAAGGATGTGGTAGTGTCTTTGCCAGATCCTCTGCCCTACCATAGTTGCCACCAGAACGCTATAGAAGATGCCGACAACCGTGAAGAGCCCGAGCACGATTACTCCCATGATGAGGAGCAATGGTAACCCTGCTTCCCCTGCACCTCCCAAGCAACCACCACACTCCCCGGCTGTAGTTGCACAGCCTTCAAAGCATGTGGTGCAGTCAGTCCACATGCAAAGTGTGCCAGGAAGATGGCAATCTGCACACATCCTGAAATGAAATAGGAAGGTGAGCGTACAACATACAGATGACCAAGCATGCAGCATTAACGGCTTAACAAATACGTATAATATAGTTATTGAATTAATCGAAACATACCCTGGCTGGCAGCAACAGAGGCACAGTTCTCGACAAGGCTGAGCCAAGTCACTCCGTACTCTTCGGTCATAACACGTTATGAAGCATCCTGATAACCCGAGTAAAGCAAAAAACAACAAAGCTCCTGTAAAAAGAATGAGATGCTCAACTCAGTTCAGAATTCAAATCGAATGGGCAACATAAGTGCATCATATATCTCAGCAACGTAGCCTCCATATATATTTAGGGACTACATAGTGCACGCCACATAGTATAGATCATAACACGATACCCTAGTATTAGTCCATCACAGCATAAATATAACAAACTAATGAATAGGTCTGGTAGGAATGAAAGAGCAACTTCAATCATTGACATGCATGTAAAAGGTAAAGACAGCTGATAGGTCTTTCCTATTCAACATACATCTTTCATCTACTTTGTACTGTATACAGTTAGCAAAATACATTTCCCCACTCATGTTTTCTTTTGCACACTGATAAACTCTTATACTTATAACAGAGATTGGCCAGATAGAATCTAATTGTATATTTCACTTTGTAAACCGTACAGCTCCCGTGCACTTGAGTCCTAAGGATGAACAGGGACTTGTGTGGGCAAGGATTGAACTCCACCCCACGCATTCAGACAAGGGCATGACATATAAATTCATTGTCAAACAATCATGCAAAACAGGTACAAGTAATAACAAAATGTGCAAATGATTAAGTTGTTTACCACATATATAATAAAAAGTAACTTCATTATCGAAACCCCAGGCCGTCCTCAGCCAATATTGCTGGTACCCATCAATAAAATGTACCAAATAAGCCAATGCAGAGATAACCTGAACAAAGGAGTGAGAAATACTGTTTATCACTCAATACATCATTAGACAAAGAATAGTGACACAAATATCAAAGACTTACAAACTGGACTAGAGCAAAGATGAATAATATATCTCTAGTAACAAAGAAACGAAACTTTAGTGTTCGCCATTTCCTGTCAGTGTGGACATGAACCCTCAAGTAATAAGGAGCCTTGCAGGTGGTGCAATGAGAAAATGCAAATCCCTCCTGTATGTGACAAAGCATCAAGCACTGTTAGTATCTCACAAGAAAGACACATTTTCATTAGAAAGGCAAGCTACAAATAGCTTAGACGAGTTGACAACAAAATGCAAAGAGACAGATGACTGAATGCTTTTGCATATGCAACAGGAAGAAGTTATATATTTAACTTTTTGTTGAACAAATAGAATTCATATTCCCAACAATTGAAAGAGAAAATGTGTATCATACAATGTTCAGGATATCGGTAGCTGGTACCATATCAGTCAGGTGGTGAGTAGGGATAAATGGGCGATTTTTCCAGTTAATCGACTGATAAATCAGCTATTTCGTGACCCACCAAGTAGTGATTAACTGATCAAGATGCCGATTAACTGGCCGATATTTGGACTAATGGTATCATACATCATTTCTACTCTAAACTATTGGATCCATCCTTAGAAGAGCATGGTTTATGTCATATCCAAGCCAACAACCTCCATATAGCCTTACCAAACAGCACATCTTCATTTTGATGTAGACATCCCAACATCCTAACAGAAAGTAGAGTTTCCAATACTAAATACCAAAATTGGACCTAGGAACATCTGCCTGATAAACTGGAACCATATTACAAAATTCCATAAGAGTGCATTGTCGGCCAAGGAAAGATCTGACCTACTACTGCATCTTAAATCAAAATTTCAAGGTACAGAGAGAGGATCAGTATATTCAGAATGTTCATGCAATAAAAAACTTTTTGTTTTGACCTGAAACTGTGCCAAAGGTCCATATAGCAAATTTGTTAAATGACAATGGAATACTTATAGGTGGTATTTACTAGTAATACAAACCTTGATTAATGCATTTTCAGAAGCATGTCTCTTTGGGCCAACAATGGCAATATCATGTCAATCATGGATCTACCTGATAGTGCAAGTTTTTTTTATATATTTTTTAGTTACTGAATTCCTAGTTACAACAGAATGCAGTTGCATAGTGTTCATCCATATGATTCATTGTTGTTGTAAAACTTTTATAAAAAATTTCTTCCGTTTAGACTGTGGACATACATGAATGTCCTGACTGTTCAATTTCCCCAAAAGCAATCTGGAGTTGCTCACTAGTCTCTACAATCACACTCGTAAATGGCATAACTTAAACACGAAAAACAGGGTTGTCACTTGTCACACAAAACTCTAATCAACAAAATAGAAGAAAGACACGGGCAGGATTGACTCCAACAGCAGGTCAAGAGCTAATAGGCCTACATGTTGAAGGCGAAACTTGGTGAACTTACCATATGTATTCTAGTTGTCTGTAACTCTATGTGATCCATGAATGAATTGATTGATTATTAGTACAATGCAAGGCAGTCATTCCTAAATGGCTACAACTCTATCTATAAGCACATACCAGGGTATAGCTTCCACACATTGTCATAATTAAGCTAAGAAACCACATTTGTAACCCTGGGTGGATCCATCACACAATCACATCGCTTCGGAGCTCCCGGATAGCACCAGGGCATCAGCGGAATGAGAGCGCCTACCTTGACCGCTCTCCAGTGGTCGAGGCAGTCGCGGTGCACGTACTTGGATGTCCCCTTGCACTTGCAGGGCGCGATGAAGTCTCTCCCTACACCGAGAGAAGCAGTCAACCCCTGGCAAAACAAAGAAAACACGGCCAAGGATAACGGCGGGCAGCGGCGGGAACAGCTCGCGCAGGACGGATCCAGCCGTACGTACCGTCGGTCTCGAGGCAGATCCGGCACTGGAGCTGGTCCCCGGCACCGGCCTCGAGGTCGATCTCCGAGGATGTCGGCGGGATCAGCGGCGAGGCCGCCGAGGACAACCCCCTGGCCTTCTCCTCCTCCATCAACCACTGCAGCGCACCGCCCGGAGCCCTCCCAACGAGCGTACGCTTCTAGAACCTTCCAGGATAGTCCATTCGGAACCCTAACCTCTCCTCTCTTTTTTTCCCTCGCCTCGATGGATTCGACGGGACGAGGAGGGTGCGAGGAGGAGGTTGGAGTCCAGTTGTTGGGGAATAGACAGGTGCGTAGCGAAGCGCCGAAGCGAGGTATATGTGGGACCGGAAACTTTTGCGACGCGGACATTGACAATTGACCAGGAAGCTTCCCGACGTGCTTTTTTAGCCAACCTTCGCGGCAGTTCTTTTTAACAGAACCTCGTTACATACTCACATACACTCTTTTTGATTGTTTGAATTGCTTACCATATACGTAAACATAGCATACGCTCATTCCTATCAAGGCACATAAGCAACTACCGAGTGAAGGAGAGGAATATAACTGTTAGAGTGGTGAGCTCTTGTGACGCGCCCCCCTCGTGCCGGCAGCGTCAGTTGCCATTGGAGGGGAGCTCCCGGCGCCGGATCTACCGGGGTGCGGATTGGGGGTGCCGGACCTTGCCGGCCCTAGCCGGACCGCCGGGGAGGATGGAGAGGCGGAAGCAGCAGGGTGACCGTTTCTGGCTCCTCGAGGAGGAGGCAGAGGAGAACGATGTGGAGGATCGAACGGGGAGGGTGATACGGCCACGAGTCTCTCTGATATTACCATTGTTGCTACTGCTCAAGAAAATATATTCGTTATTGCCATGCATCAGGGAAAGATGGAAGAAAAGGATGCTCTAGTTGAAGGTACGTACATGCATATCACGTCCTTCATGGAGATGCACTCACATAAGAAAGAGGGGGTGTTTAACATGCATGCATGGTCTAGGGAGAGGTGCATGTGCGTGCATGTAGGAGGCGACCTGTACACTAGTACGTTTGAACCAGAAAACAAAAAAGATAAGCAGGATATACAGCGTCCGGGCTGGTTTAAAGACGTGGTAGTGAATATTGATTTTCTATTTCTGTTCTTACCTCGTAAGGAAAATATTAATGATGTAATCGGGCTGATCAGATCATGGGATTTCCTTTGCTTATGTGTGTTAGGCTGGGGCCCACCAGAAGGAGCAAGACTACAAAGAAAAAGGTGTCTCACGCACCGTTTGTTCAGAATCCATCATATTTATGATTTACGTTTTTCTGGTAGTTTAGATAGACATCAAGATGTAAAAGGCAATATCAATTATATTGAGTCCAGATTAGTTTATTTCCATTGCTTGATTTCCAAGTTAGTTTAGGGTGTTCGGCTACAATATAAGGCAAGTCCATACGTCATGTAACAGCAGGTTATTTTGAGATGAATTAGACACCGTGTGTGTTCCGGCCAACGGCCATTATCGAGTTTAGAGAATTCTTGTCCAAAATCTCTACTGGCGTGTGAGTTCCTGCGACGCGACACGTAGGGGATTACAAGTTGAGCATATATGGTTCGTCCACGTTATTCCTTCGGTTCGAGGGGTTGGTGTGTTGTTTCCGCGGGATTTGCGAGCATCTTCGTAAACCTGCTACCATTACTAGCTGCGATGGAGGTTTGTGCCGTGAAAGATCGGGCCAACAAGGGATCGACCCTCGTCTCAAGGTTCGCTCCACATCAGAGGGCGAGGGAGGGGCCCATGACCTTGGATGCTACTGCTCCGGCCCTGGTAAGGGTGGGGCGGGCGCCGAGGAGGAGCCGGGCGAGCTCGTTGAAGCGAGGGACGGAGTGGATACGGGGGACGGTGGTGGATCTGAGCGGGAGCTGGGGCTCGCCTCACCGTGGAGAAGCTTGGCGGGGAGAATGGTTACGGCAGATGGGACGAGAAAAGACCTGGGATGGGTGCAGGTGCATCGGAGGAAGAGCTGCACGTCCAGCTGGCTCCGGGTTGGGCAGCGCAGGGTGGATCGACCGGCAAGGGGCGTTTGGGGCCGATTCCGCGGCTGCGGGGGGAGGGGGGTCTGTGCGCATCGGTGGAGGTGGGTGTGCAACGAGGGCCAGGGCCGCCAAGGAGACACCTGGGGCCGTTGGGGGGGCTCATCCGGTGGGTGGCGGCCGAGCGAGCACCGTCGGTGTTCACCGAGGAGGAGTTCCCTTCGGTGGGCCATCGGAGGTGGGAGAAGAGGATGGTGGGGGGTTGGGCCGTGAAGGTGGGCCGGTGTAACACCCCTAGTGTCATACTAAAGTAATCTTCTGTTAATGGTGACATGTCATCATGTTACTGTTGCTAATCTTCACTTGATCCAAATCACAATTCAAATTCAAATTCAATCTAAAGTCAAAAAATTCATATTTTTCAGACATGAAATCTAAAATGTTCATCTTATGCCAAATAATCCACAACTAATATTGGTGTGAAAGCACAAGTGCTCCCTAGGTGGTTTTGATAATTGATGACAACATATCTCTTGTTGGACTAACATTTCGATCTAGCATGTTTCAGATAAGTTCAACAATGGAGTGGCATGGACTAAAGGTTGTGGGAACCCCTTCAAGATGCTAAGGACAAAGGATTGGCTAAAGCTTCAAGCTCAAGACTCCTCATTTTACATTTTAGTGATCCAAGATCACATTGAGTCTTTAGGAAAGGCCAATACTATTAAGGAGGGATGATGTGTTGCTTAATGAGCCTCTTGCTTCATGTGCTTAGTGATATGCTCCAAAACCCTCAGCTACTTTCCCACTTCCACATATGACCTAAACCCTAAGCCAAACTCGGTCCTACCAATTCTTCCTATCCGGCGCCACCGAGTTCCACTTGTCATAAGCCACTGCCAAACCCTAATCATTTCGGTCTCACCGATGGGATCTCGGTCTCACCGAGATGGGCTTGCAAACTCTCTGTTACCCATTGCAATATTCTCGGTCCCACCGAGATATGAAATCGGTTCCACGGAGTTTGCTTGGCCAAATCTCAGTTTCACTTATTACCCAAATCGGTCCCACCGAGTTTGAGTAATCGGTCAAACCGAGTTTTGGATTTACCCTAACCCCAGCACATCGGTCCCACCGAGTTGATCCAGTCGGTCCCACCGAAATCTCTAACGGTCACTAGGTTTACATTTTCGGTCCGACCGAGTTTATTGATTTGGTCCCACCGAGATTGGAAAACTGTGTAACAGTTGGATTTTGTGTGGAGGCTATATATATACCCCTCCACCTTCTTCTCATTTGAGGAGAGAGCCATCAGAACACACACACCATTCCAACTCATATGTTCTGAGAGAGAACCACCTACTCATGTGTTGAGACCAAGACATTCCATTCCTACCATATGAATCTTGATCTCTAGCCTTCCCAAGTTGCTTTCCACTCAAATCTTCTTTCCACCAAATCCAAATCCTATGAGAGAGAGTTGAGTGTTGGGGAGACTATCATTTGAAGCACAAGAGCAAGGAGTTCATTACCTACACACCATTTGTTACTTCTTGGAGAGTGGTGTCTCCTAGATTGGCTAGGTGTCACTTGGAAGCCTCCGACAAGATTGTGGAGTTGAACCAAGGAGTTTGTAAGGGCAAGGAGATCGCCTACTTCGTGAAGATCTACCGCTAGTGAGGCAAGTCCTGTGTGGGCGATGGCCATGGTGGGATAGACAAGGTTGCTTCTTCGTGGACCCTTTGTGGGTGGTTGCTTCTTCGTGGACCCTTCGTGGGTGGAGCCCTGTGTGGACTCGCACAACCGTTACCCTTGGGTGGAGCCCTGTGTGGACTCGCGCAACCGTTACCCTTGGGTGGAGCCCTGTGTGGACTCGCGCAACCGTTACCCTTCGTGGGTTGAAGTCTCCATCAACGTGGATGTAGGATAGCACCACCTATCCGAAGTACGGAAAAAACATCCGTGTCTCCAATTGCGTTTGATCTCTCCAAACCCTTCCCTTTACATTCTTGCAAGTTGCATGCTTTACATTCCGCTGCTCATATACTCTTTGCATGCTTGCTTGATATGTATTGTGTGTGTTGAAATTGTGCCTAAACTCCACTTAAACCAAAAAGCCTAAAAATTGCAACTTTAGCATTAAGTGTCTAATCACCCCCCCCTCTAGACACATCTACTTCTAGATCCTACAAGTGGTATCAGAGCTTTGGTCTCCATTGCCTTGGTTTAATCACCATTGGAGGAAGATGGATGTGTCTACTCTAGGGAGTCTTAGACATAGAGTGCCTATTCTTGATGGAAAGTATTTTCATGAGTGGAAAAATGAGATGCTTGTAATCTTCAATCAATATCATTTGAACAAGTATATTGCTAGCCCTTGTGCACCCCATATTGATCCCTTGCATCCTACCCTAGATGAAGATATTGACATGATTCGCAATCTTAGAACTATTGAGCTCATCATTAGAGGATTGCCCAAAAATTTGATTGCTAGTTTGCCTACTCAAAATTGCGCCTATACTATATGGAAATTTCTTGAGGAACGGTTTCCCAATCATTCCTTGAAAACTTTGGATGAAATTCTCTATAAATCTATTGCCTTGAGTAAGATGAACTCTAGTGATCCTAGTTTTGGTAAATGTCTTCTTGAACTTGCCAATCTTAAGCATGCTAAAGGAGATGTTGGAATCATTAATGATATCATACCCAAAGCTATAAGAATTCATAAAAGTGACCACTCTGATGATCATTTATCTGATGAATTACCCTCTCTAGGAAATGATGAATCACAAGATCATGATGAACATGAATATTATGATGATGATGATAGTGACTTCGATCTTGATGATGCAATGAGACATTTTGGTCTTATGGCAAATCTTCGGGGATATGTATTAGGAGGAAAGGAATGGGTTCTTGATAGTGGATGTACTGATCATATGACCGGAGATGAAGAGATGTTTCGCGAGCTTGCTGAAAATGACGGTCCTCGAAAATATGTCACCTTTGGTGATAATTCAAAGGGTAAAGTGGTTGGCCTTGGTAAGGTGGCCATCTCACATGATAGTTCCATTCAAAATGTCATGCTCGTTGAATCTCTGGGCTACAACTTACTTTCAGTATCTAGACTTGCTGATTTCGGTTTGAATGTCCTATTTATTGAGGTAGATTGCCAAGTATTTCGTCGAGACAATCATAAAATGGTCCTTACGGGTATGCGTAGAGGAGATCTTTACATTGTCGATTTCTCTAAAAAGGCACAACCTAAAACTTGCTTTGTTGCTAAATCCTCAAAAGGTTGGTTGTGGCATAGACGACTAGGTCACGTTGGCATGAGAAACCTTGACAAGCTTATTAAAGGAAATCATATCCTTGGAGTTAACGATGTCATATTTGATAAGGATAGACTTTGCAGTGCTTGTCAAGCAGGTAAACAGGTTGGAGGAAGACATCTCGTGAAGAACATCATGACCACAAGGAGGCCACTCGAGCTACTTCACATGGATCTTTTTGGTCCCAACGCCTACAAGAGTCTCGGTGGAAATTCTTTTGGTCTAGTTATAGTTGATGACTTTTCAAGATTTACGTGGGTGTTCTTTCTTAATGACAAGTCGCAGGTCCAGAAGATCTTCAGAAACTTCGCTAGGAAAGCCCAAAATCAGTTTGATGTGAAGATCAAGAAGGTTCGGAGTGACAACGGAACGGAGTTCAAGAACGCAAATGTGGACACCTTTCTTGACGAAGAAGGGATTTCACACGAGTTCTCGGCTACGTACACACCTCAACAAAATGGAGTTGTTGAGAGGAAGAACCGGACGCTCATCGAAATGGCAAGAACGATGCTTGATGAATACAAGACGCCAAAGCACTTTTGGGCAGAAGCGGTTGAGACAGCTTGTCACGCAACAAATCGCTTATATCTTCACAAGCTACTCGGCAAGACGGCATACGAGCTCCTCACCGGTAACAAGCCTCAAGTTGGATACTTTCGAGTATTCGGCTCAAAGTGCTACATTCTTGATAAGCATCGTCGTTCAAAGTTTGCTCCTAAATCTCATGAAGGTTTTCTACTTGGTTATGGCTCAAACTCTCACACTTACCGTGTCTACAACAATTTCACTCGAAAGGTTGAAGAGACGGTAGATGTGAAGTTTGATGAATCTAATGGCTCGCAAGTAGAGCAATTGCCAATTGATGTAGGAGACAAAGACCCTTCAGAAGCAATTCAAGACTTGTCCATTGGCAAAATTCGTCCAACGGAGGTGAAGGAGAGTACTTCATCCGTCCAAGTGGAAGCTTCTACTTCACGACAAGGTGAACCAAGAATCGACACTGAAGCATCCATAAGTGGGGCACACCAAGATGAAGAAAACGAGGAAATACGTCAAGACGAACATCAACAACCTCCTTCTCCACCACGACAAGAGAACGACGACGTCAACAATGAAGAAGGCCAAGAAGAAGAACAAGATGAAGAAGATGGTCAACAAAGACCCAAGCAAAAGCTCTCACGAGTTCGAGCAAGAATTGCCAAAGATCATCACGTCGAGCAAATCCTCAATGACATACAAACCGGGAGAATCACTCGCTCAAAAACTCGTTTAGCTAACTTTTGTGAAAACTATTCATTCATCTCTAGCATTGAACCCATGAAGGTTGAAGAAGCATTGGAAGATCCGGATTGGATAAACGCTATGCATGAAGAGCTACATAATTTTGAAAGAAACCAAGTTTGGACATTGGTTGAGAAGCCCGACAACAACCACAACATCATTGGTACCAAATGGGTGTTTCGCAACAAGCAAGATGAAGATGGACAAGTGGTTCGCAACAAAGCACGTCTCGTCGCCCAAGGATACACACAAGTCGAAGGTATGGACTATGGTGAGACGTATGCTCCCGTTGCTAGACTTGAGTCCATTCGCATCTTACTTGCCTATGCTAATCACCATAATATCACCTTGTACCAAATGGACATTAAAAGTGCTTTTCTAAATGGTGAAATAGAGGAGGAAGCTTATGTCAAACAACCTCCCGGCTTTATCAATCCTAAGAAACTAAATCATGTTTACAAACTTCACAAAGCTCTTTATGGTCTTAAACAAGCTCCTAGAGCATGGTATAAATGCTTGACCAAATTCCTTACTACAAGTGGTTTTGAAATTGGTAAAATTGATTCTACTCTTTTTACTAAAAGGGTTAATGGAGAACTATTTGTATGCCAAATTTATGTTGATGATATCATATTTGGTTCAACTAACCCCCTCTTTAGTGAAAAGTTTGGAAAGCTAATGTCAGAGAAGTTTGAGATGTCTATGATGAGTGAACTCAAATTCTTTCTCGGGTTGCAAATCAAGCAAACTAAGGAAGGTACATTTGTCTCTCAAACAAAGTACACCAAGGACTTATTCAAGAAGTTCAATATGCAAGAATGCAAAGGTATGTCTACACCCATGCCTACTAGTGGACATAATGATTTAACCAAAGATGGTGAACCGGTTGATCAAAAGGTTTATCGCTCTATGATTGGTTCATTGTTATACCTATGTGCTTCATGTCCCGATATTATGCTAAGTGTGTGCATGTGTGCACGATATCAAGCTGCTCCTAAAGATTGTCATCTTAAGGCTGTGAAAAGGATAGTGAGATATTTAATCCATACACCCAATTTTGGCATTTGGTATCCTAAGAGGTCTTCTTTTGATCTTGTTGGCTATTCCGACTCGAATTATGCCGGAGACAAGGTTGATAGAAAGTCCACTTCAGGTACTTGTCAATTTCTTGGTAGATCTCTTGTGTCTTGGTCTTCCAAGAAACAAAACTCGGTGTCCTTATCCACTGCCGAAGCTGAATACATTGCCGCTGGTTCATGTTGCGCTCAATTACTTTGGATGACTCAAACTCTTAAAGATTATGGGATTTATGTGAAACATGTTCCACTGCTTTGTGACAATGAAAGTGCTATCAAAATTGGTCATAATCCTGTACAACATTCTTGGACTAAGCATATTGAAGTTCGTCATCATTTCATTCGAGATCATGTTGCTAAGGGTGACATCAATCTTAAGCATGTTCGCACCGATAAGCAATTAGTGGATATATTCACTAAACCGCTTGATGAGAAAGTGTTTTGCAGGTTGAGAGGAGAATTGAACATCATTGATGCTTCCAACTTGGAGTAGAAACTCCATTGGATACATGCAAGACATGAGCTTATGACTAATCCATGATATATCTCTTATGATAACTATCTTATGTCTTGGATATATTTGCACCTTGCATGTTGTCTAACCCATGTAGGTGCTTGGTTGAATCTAATTCCATGAGATTGCGACTCACTCATATTCTGAGCAATCTCTACATCACCAAGACTCTACACAATAGTGGTTGAAGACAAGGAAGCACAAAACCATTCAAACATATCCTTTGACAAATTCTATATTAAGCTTCATGATTGTCATTTTTGGATACACAAGTGCTTTTCCTTGCAAGAACTAACCCATGTAGGTAGATGAACTCAAACTCCAAATGGTGCTCCCAACTCTCGATGAGCTACATCAACCTTGAGCACTCACACAAGTTCAACTACATGAGCAAGAACCACATCACCCCCAAGGTATGTTATTTCATCTTAGAGAAGCTTTACTCCAAGACATGATTCAAAGCAACTCAACAAGATGTAAATACATCAAGATGCTTAAATGAAATGGTAACCCCATTTTGAGCTTAAACGATGAGTATGACCTATGATCAAGTGTTCTCACTTGACTCCTAAGTCAATATACTCTAACATAGGTGACTATGTCACCGCCCAATTCTAGATGAAGTTCTCTTGTGTTCTTTTCTGAGTTATTGCATTTGTCCCTTGCATATTTGTTTCTTTCTTTTTCAATCAAAAAAAACTTCATCTAGAAACTTTCACTCTTTTCTTTTTGATTTTTTTGTTCTGCATATTTCTGCATCAAATTCCTTGCAAATCTTTCAGCTAATTCATCGCAAATCTTTGTGAGATCTTACTTGACTAGTGAGCTGAGGTGACAAGTGTTTCTCTCTGTGATGAACTCGGTTTCACCGAATAGCTATTCTTGGTCCAACCGAATCCCTTAAGTACTACCGAAACATGCCACTCGGTGCCACCGATTTCAAAACAGGAAAAACAGTTTGCCACACATTCTATATTTCTTCCGATCTAGCTCCACTCAATGAATCTTGTCCTCTACAAGCATCACAGTTTTATTCACTGCTTTGTACTGAATCTCAAGGACCAAACCCATTCGACGGATTCCAGGAAAAACCTTCTTGGAAATTGATGTCAAAGGGGGAGAGAGAGATCACATCAAAGCTTATCATCAGAGAGAGAGATCACATCAAAAGCTTATCACCTACAAAGAAGAAATCTCCAAGGGGGAGAGAATACTCAAGGATCCCAATCCCAAATGCTTGATGCTCAAGAGGAGAGATGCCACATGTCTTTTTGGGGGAAAGACATGTTCATATGAACTCATTTGAATTTAGTTCTACTCATATCCTTCAGCTCTGATTTTCTGTTTCCTATCTTCTCCCAATATCCCATGTAAGATTCAGGGGGAGCAAGACACCTAAAGAAATCAGTCAAATTCATTGCATACCTTTATTCTTAGGGACATGTTGAATTCAATATGGTACCTTGTACTCACTCTCTACATGTCATCCCAATCTTGGTATTCTTGTGGTTTCTTTTGTTTGCTCTGGCTAGTGGACGTACCTGTGTTATCTAACCTTGTTTGTGCAGGTTCATTCCATCCTAAGCCAACTCAAGACCACAAGGTAAGTATATGCATCAAAATCATGAGTATGAGGAGTTCTTGCTTATGTACATACTGTTTGTAAGAAGGACTCATGAGCATGAAGGTATTTACATGTAAATATCTTGATGGTTATGGCCAAGATGCATATGGCCAAGATGCATGTAACACATTGCCTACTCTATCATGGTTATGCTCTCACATGTCTCTATATTTCATATTTACATGAGTGCATACATGTAGGGGGAGCCTATGCTTGTTACATGTTCTTCCAAAGCTTTACCTGCTGTTCTTTATATCTTTATCTAAAGCTTTGATGTATGTTGCCATCAATTACCAAAAAGGGGGAGATTGAAAGCACAAGTGCTCCCTAGGTGGTTTTGATAATTGATGACAACATATCTCTTGTTGGACTAACATTTCGATCTAGCATGTTTCAGATAAGTTCAACAATGGAGTGGCATGGACTAAAGGTTGTGGGAACCCCTTCAAGATGCTAAGGACAAAGGATTGGCTAAAGCTTCAAGCTCAAGACTCCTCATTTTACATTTTAGTGATCCAAGATCACATTGAGTCTTTAGGAAAAGCCAATACTATTAAGGAGGGATGAGGTGTTGCTTAATGAGCCTCTTGCTTCATGTGCTTAGTGATATGCTCCAAAACCCTCAGCTACTTTCCCACTTCCACATATGACCTAAACCCTAAGCCAAACTCGGTCCTACCGATTCTTCCTATCCGGCGCCACCGAGTTCCACTTGTCATAAGCCACTGCCAAACCCTAATCATTTCGGTCTCACCGATGGGATCTCGGTCTCATCGAGATGGGCTTGCAAACTCTCTGTTACCCATTGCAATATTCTCGGTCCCACTGAGATATGAAATCGGTTCCACCGAGTTTGCTTGGCCAAATCTCAGTTTCACTTATTACCCAAATCGGTCCCACCGAGTTTGAGTAATCGGTCAAACCGAGTTTTGGATTTACCCTAACCCCAGCACATCGGTCCCACCGAGTTGATCCAGTCGGTCCCACCGAAATCTCTAACGGTCACTAGGTTTACATTTTCGGTCCGACCGAGTTTATTGATTTGGTCCCACCGAGATTGGAAAACTGTGTAACGGTTGGATTTTGTGTGGAGGCTATATATATACCCCTCCACCTTCTTCTCATTTGAGGAGAGAGCCATCAGAACACACACACCATTCCAACTCATATGTTCTGAGAGAGAACCACCTACTCATGTGTTGAGACCAAGACATTCCATTCCTACCATATGAATCTTGATCTCTAGCCTTCCCAAGTTGCTTTCCACTCAAATCTTCTTTCCACCAAATCCAAATCCTATGAGAGAGGGTTGAGTGTTGGGGAGACTATCATTTGAAGCACAAGAGCAAGGAGTTCATTACCTACACACCATTTGTTACTTCTTGGAGAGTGGTGTCTCCTAGATTGGCTAGGTGTCACTTGGGAGCCTCCGACAAGATTGTGGAGTTGAACCAAGGAGTTTGTAAGGGCAAGGAGATCGCCTACTTCGTGAAGATCTACCGCTAGTGAGGCAAGTCCTGTGTGGGCGATGGCCATGGTGGGATAGACAAGGTTGCTTCTTCGTGGACTCTTTGTGGGTGGTTGCTTCTTCGTGGACCCTTCGTGGGTGGAGCCCTGTGTGGACTCCCGCAACCGTTACCCTTGGGTGGAGCCCTGTGTGGACTCGCGCAACCGTTACCCTTCGTGGGTTGAAGTCTCCATCAACGTGGATGTAGGATAGCACCACCTATCTGAACCACGGGAAAAACATCCGTGTCTCCAATTGCGTTTGATCTCTCCAAACCCTTCCCTTTACATTCTTGCAAGTTGCATGCTTTACATTCCGCTGCTCATATACTCTTTGCATGCTTGCTTGATATGTAATGTGTGTGTTGAAATTGTGCCTAAACTCCACTTAAACCAAAAAGCCTAAAAATTGCAACTTTAGCATTAAGTGTCTAATCACCCCCCCTCTAGACACATCTACTTCTAGATCCTACATGGTGGTGAACCAACATTTTTTGCAAAGTTTTAAGTGCACTAAACTAGCTAAAACAGTGTTTATAACATTTGTTTAAATGCTTTTTAATTTGTAAAAATGCTAACCTGTTTTATTTAAGTGCTAAACTAATTGTGGTAGTAGCCTAAAACATGATGATATTTTAGGTGTAAGTTTTATAATTTATAAAACTGTTTTGGTTTTGAAAAGTTTTGGAAAACAGAAATTTTAAAAGAAGAGAAAACTGTTAAAAAGAGAGAGAAGGGCCACCGCCCTTGGCCCCCCGGGCCCCAGCCCACCCGAGCCAGCCCACTCCCCCCGACCGGTCGCCTCCCTCTCCTGTACAGCCGACCGGGCGCCCGCCCGAGCTGTCCCGGTCCGACCTGCTCGCCGGCACCGCTCAGAGGGGATAAGGGCGACGCCTCTGACGCATTTTCCCCTCACCTCGCCCCACTCCACTCTTCCCCCTGGCCTCGCTCTCCCCCTCGCTCTCCCCCTCGCTCTCCAGATCTAGCACGGCCGAGCACGACCGTCGCCGCCGCTTGCCATTTGCCGCGCTCCGGCGTCACCCCGAGCGATGCCTGGTGGTCCAGGAGCTCCCGCTGGTCAGCTTTCGTTGACTCCGAGCTGCGGATCGAGTCCGGTGCCCCTGCATCGTCCACATCAGGCCCTTCTTCCACCATTGGCCATCGGAGATCGCCGCCGCCGCCCTGTCTGCTCCAGGCCTCCCCCGAGCCCGCTTTGCTCACCTACAGGCTCGATGTGAGCTCTTCTCTCTGTTCTCCTTTTCTTTCCCCTCAAACTCGTCGACGTTTGGCCACCCCACACGTTGACCGCCATGACAGGGAGCTCGGCTCCGCGTGCCCGTGGCATGTCTCGTGCCCGCTTGATCTGCCCACTGCTCGCCTCCGCTCACAACGCCCCGCCTCTATCCCGCAGCAGTGCACCCGTCGCTAGCCACTGTGGCCTGTGCCGCCCCGCTACTTGCAAACAGAGATGAGAAATGGACAGTATGGCTCTGGGATTGCTTTCTCGCTGGGAGTCGAGGGAGGATCTCTTGGCGAGGTTGATGACACTACTACTACTTTACTTTATGCTACTCTTATCTCTTCTGATGCTGCAAGATGCTTGAAGCTGCTTGAAGATGCTAGTCTTCGATAGGCTAGGCTTTCCCCACCTCTTCTGTCATTCTGCAGTTTAGTACACAGATACTACCCATTTCATTAATCCTGATGCATATGTAGTGTAGATCCTTGCCTGCGAGTACTTTGGATGAGTACTCATGGTTGCTTTGCTCCCCTTTTTCCACCTCTTTCCATTCTTCTCAGATGCTGCAACCAGAATGTGGAGCCCAGGATCCAAACGCCACCTTCGATGACGACTACTGCTACACCGAGGGTGCCTACTACTACGTGGAGGCCACCGACGACCAGGAGTAGTTAGGAGGCTCCCAGGCAGGAGGCCTTGCCTTTTCGATCGTTGTTGCTTTTGTGCTAGCCTTCTTAAGGAAAACTTGTTAAACTTATGTCTGTGCTCAGATATTGTTGCTTCCGCTGACTCTTGTGTATTCGAGCTGATGTATTCGAGCCCTCGAGGCCCCTGACTTGTAATATAAGGCTTGTATTATTTTAATTTGTGTCTAGAGTTGTGTTGTGATATCTTCCTGTGAGTCCCTGATCTTGATCGTACACATTTGCGTGTATGATTAGTATACGATTGAATCAGGGGCATCACAAGTTGGTATCAGAGCCGACTGCCTGTAGGTAGCCCCTTTCCAACTCCTTGGCCAAAGTTGAGTCTAGTCACTGAAAAACTTTTACTAACATGGTTGTGTGTCTTACGGGCCCATGTCGCCATTGGGTGGTGATGAAGCTATGTACCTAGGGTAGGGTCATGGACTTGTCCTACCTACCCTACCCAAGGACATCTCTAGAAGAAATCACCTTTTAATCGACTTGAAGGTGTTCCACTCGACAGACTCGAAGACACTCGACATACTCGAAGACACTCGACCAAGAAGCAATCACTCGACCAAGATCCAACCACTCGACGGCCAGGAGACCTAAAGTCACTCCGCACGCTAACGGTCGGTCATTAAATAGCTTTTTATGGTCATCATAGCACTTTATTACTAGCGTTACCAGTAACGCCTCACCTTAATGAACATTGAACCCTTGGTAACATGGGCTGGCCGGGGGCCTGGCGCACTCTATATAAGCCACCCCCCTCCGAGACAAGGGTTCGCACCTCCGTAACTCATACACGCATAATCCAGTCGACCGCCTCCGGGCTCCGAGACGTAGGGCTATTACTTCCTCCGAGAAGGGCTTGAACTCGTAAACCTTGCGTGCTTACAACTTCTCCACAACTAAGATCCTGCCTCTCCATACGTACCCCCTACATCACTGTCAGGCTTAGAACCACGACAGTTGGCGCCCACCGTGGGGCCGGTGTTTTAGCGTTTTGTTGGAGGAGTTGCGATCTTTTCCGACCCGAATCATCATGGTTTTCGACGGAGTTTTGGTGGAGGGCCGCGAGATCCGTCTCGGCGCGCTCACGTTTATCGCCGACGACTCCGCCTGGCTTCAGGAGGCTCCGCTCGACGTGGACGCACTCCCTGTCCGCGGGGCAATGCACTTTCGCGCGTGCGTCTGCGGTGTTCTCCTGCGGCAAACGTCGACCCCTTACCGGTCGGCTCCTGTGATGTCCTCCCTCCCCGTTTCCCGCCGGCGCAAGCGCTCCGGTCGGTCGAGACTTCAGCGGTGGGTGAGACACGCAGTGGCCCGTCAGTCGGCCATCCCTCAAGTCGCGGCGATCGAGCCCGACGAATCCCTCTACGGCCTGTTCGATCTGTCGACTAGCTCCGCAGAGACCGCATCCGAGTGCGGCAGCAGCGATTCGTCGGCGGAGGTTCTGATGGCCGATGGACCACCCAGTCCTCTCGGTTTTCCCCGCACCGACGGAGGCACGGGCGGAGGCGACCCGTCGCGTCCCCATGAGGAATATCTTCCCGAGCCTCTCACGTTGCTGTAGAGGGAAGAACTTTGCCGCCGGAACATGGATGCACTGCACACTCCTATAATTGGAGAAACCCCTGAGGCTCGCGCCTTGGAGGACGCGCGCCTGGCAAATTTGGCCGAGCGTGCTCGACTGGAAAACCTCCAGCGAGCACTCGACGAGCGGGCGCGACAACGGGTTCCCGCATCCAGTCGATGTCAGCTTTTCCCGCCCCCACAGGTATATCGAACTCTGATTTAGAATTTAGCAGCTGCAGCCCGCATAGCGGAGTCGATTCAGCCTTCCTAGTCGGAGGCTGGCAGAGGCTTGCTGCAGATTAGAGCGTTGCTTCGGGCAGCAGGACATCAGAATTCCGTTGTTTCTCAGTCGCGGAATAGGATTCACAGCAGATCCGTTGCCGTGGACACAGTCCAGTCGGCTCACAGCCCGAGATCGCCCCCGAAGCGTGAGGGACGTGGAGACCAGCGTGACCAGTATGGGGACCATGAACAGTATGAACACCGAGTCGGTCGTGACGGTCGGCGTCGAGTGCCCACGCCTCCCCCGAGGAGTGGGTCGTATGTGCCTCGCCAGCAGGATGACAGGCGCACTCATAGTGGTGGGCGAAGGGTTTCAGTCGACCCCAGAGGGCCAGGCTTTGACGCGAGATCCATTCTCGTCCAAGGTTTGGTCGACCGGAACAGGGCTCACCGAGAAGGTCACGACAGAGATGCCCCTACCAACAGCAGAGTGCATGTATCGGGGCCAGAGTGCTTTAGTCGAGCCATCAGGGCCGCTGTGATTCCTCCCAACTTCAGGTTGGCGACTGGAGTTAGTAAGTTCACTGGCGAGTCCAAGCCCGATACTTGGCTTGAAGATTACCGAGTGGCCGTCCAGATCGGCGGCGGCAATGATGAAGTGGCCATGAAGCACCTGCCTCTCATGTTAGAGGGCTCGGCCAGAGCATGGTTGAACCAGTTGGCGCCTAGCAGCATTTACACTTGGGAGGATCTCTCTCGAGTGTTCGTCACCACATTCGAAGGCACGTGCAAGCGACCGGCAGGGCTGACGGAACTGCGGTCTTGTGTACAGAAACCAAATGAAACTTTGAGGGATTACATCCAGAGGTGGATCATGTTACATCACTCGGTGGAGAATGTGTCTGACCACCAAGCGGTTTGTGCTTTCAAGGAGGGCGTCAAGTACAGATAACTGAGCTTCAAATTCGGTCGAACCAGAGAGATGTCCCTGAATCGGATGATGGAGATTGCCACCAAGTACGCTAATGGTGAAGATGAGGATCGACTCCGGAGCGGCAAGCTGAAGTCAGTCGCCCAAGAAACCGGAGGGAATTCCAATCGGAAACAGAAGCGGAAAGCCGAGCCAGCTGCTCCCGGGGAAGCCTTGGCCGTAACTCAGGGAAAGTTTAAAGGGAAACCTAAAGGGCGTTGGAACCCCAAAAAGGTTAAAGACCAGGACGGAAATGATGTGTTGGACTTGCCATGTCTCGTCCACACGAAGAAAGATGAAGAGGGTAATTTCATTTACCCGAAACATACCACTCGACAGTGTCGACTCTTGATCCAACAGTTCCAGGGTAAGCAACCCAAGGGTAAGGAAAAGGAGTCAGACAAAGTCGAGGACAAAGAGGACAGTGACGACGGATACCCTCAAGTCAATTCCACCTTGGTGATTTTTGCTGATGTTGAGAGCAAAAGTCGACTGAAAGTCATCAATCGAGAGGTGAATATGGTTGCTTCGGTGACACCAAGTTATCTGAAATGGTCCCAGACTGGCATCACGTTCGACCAGTCCGATCACCCAACGCATATTGCCACCCCGGGAGGCAAGCTCTGGTGGTCGACCTAGTGGTTGAAGGCACTTGACTAACCAAAGTCCTAATGGATGGTGGCAGTGGTTTGAACATATTGTATGCAGAGACATTGAAAGGGATGGGCATTCCGATGTCCAGACTCAGCGCCAGCAACATGAGTTTCCATGGAGTCATTCCTGGGAAGAAGGCTGAATCACTCGGCCAGATTGCCCTTGATGTGGTTTTTGGTGATTCCAAGAATTACCGGAAAGAGAAGTTGACATTTGAAGTTGTAGACTTCCAGAGTGCCTATCATGCTATTTTGGGCAGGCCGGCTTATGCACGCTTCATGGCCCGACCGTGCTATGTGTATCTCAAATTGAAGATGCCTGGTCCCAAAGGTGTGATCACCATTACAGGCAATCAGAAGAAAGCAGAAGAGTGTTTTCAGAAAGGCTCAAAGATTGCTGATGCCCAGATGGCAGTGGTCGAGCCGCAAGAGTACCAGAAGACTGCTGATCCAAGTGAGTTACTACGAGCCAAGAAGCCTGCTTCAGAATCAGCTTTTCAGTCGTCCGGTGAAACAAAGCCAGTTCAGATTCACCCGACCGATCCCAATGCTGCTCCGACTCATGTCTCAACGACGCTCGACTCCAAATAGGAAGAAGCGCTCATCCAGTTCCTCCGTGAGAACTGGGACATCTTCACATGGAAGCCCTTTGACATGCCGGGTGTTCCCAGGGAGCTGGCTGAGCATCACCTAAGAGTCGACTCAAAAGTAAAACCTGTCAAGGAACATCTCCGACGGTCCGCCGTCTAGAAGAGAAAGGCTATTGGCGAAGAGGTAGCTCGGCTTTTAGCGGCGGAGTTTATCCGAGAAATCTACCACTCCGAGTGGCTCGCCAATGTTGTCATGGTTCCCAAGAAGGACAAGTCACTTCGCATGTGCATTGACTTTAAACATATCAATCGGGCCTGCCCGAAAGATCATTTTCCTCTCCCCCGCATCGACCAGATAGTCGACTCGACTGCGGGATGTGAGCGACTGTCTTTTCTAGACGCCTATTCCGGGTACCATCAGATCCGTCTGTATGGACCTGATGAGATTAAAACAGCTTTCATCACCCCATTCAGGTGCTTCTGCTATGTTACCATGCCATTCGGCCTCAAGAATGCCGGAGCCACGTTCATGAGGATGATTCAGAAGTGTTTACTCACCCAAATCACTCGGAATGTGGAGGCATACATGGATGATATTGTGGTTAAGTCACGGAAGGGTTCCGACCTGCTGACTGACCTTGCTGAAACCTTTGCCAACCTCAGGAGGTATGATATCAAGCTCAATCCATCAAAGTGCACATTCAGAGTTCCAGGCGGAAAGCTACTCGGTTTTCTCGTTTCCAAACGGGGAATCGACGCCAATCCTGAAAAAAATGGTACTATACTCCGGATGAAGCGTCCTGTGTGTGTGCATGATGTCCAGAAGCTTACAGGTTGCTTGGCCGCTTTGAGTCGATTCATCTCTCGTCTTGGTGAAAAGGCATTGCCTCTTTACCGACTGATGAAGAAGTCTGACAAGTTCGAGTGGACTCCGGAAGCAGATGCAGCATTTGCAGAGCTCAAAGCTCTGCTCTCCACCCAGCCGGTGCTTGCTTCCCCAATCAGCAAGGAGCCTTTACTGCTTTACATTGCAGCCACAGGACAAGTTGTCAGTACAGTACTTACGGTCGAGCGGGAAGAAGAAGGAAAGGCCTTCAAAGTTCAGTGCCCAGTATATTATATTTCTGAAGTCTTGACCCCATCGAAGCAAAGATACCCTCATTACCAGAAGCTCGTATATGGTATTTACATGACTACAAAGAAAGTTGTCCACTACTTCTCTGATCATTCCATTACAGTCGTCAGCGACGCTCCGTTGTCAGAGATCTTGCACAACAGAGATGCAACTGGTCGAGTGGCCAAATGGGCGATTGAACTCCTTCCCCTAGATATCAAGTTTGAGGCAAAGAAAGCTATCAAGTCCCAAGCAATTGCAGATTTCGTCGCCGAGTGGATTGAACAACAACTTCCGACTCAAGTTCACTCGGAGCACTGGACCATGTTCTTCGATGGATCTAAGATGCTGAATGGTTCTGGTGCTGGGGTAGTATTGGTTTCCCCCTGAGGAGATAAGCTCAGATATGTTCTCCAGATTCACTTCGATTCCTCCAATAATGAAGCAGAATATGAAGCACTTTTGTATGGGTTGCGCATGGCCATTTCACTCGACGTCCGTCACCTCATGGTCTATGGCGACTCAGATTTGGTGGTTAATCAGGTGATGAAGGAGTGGGACGTCAGAAGTCCAGCTATGACCGGTTATTGTAATGCAGTAAGAAAGTTAGAGAAGAAATTCGAGGGGTTAGAGCTTCATCACATCCCCCGACTGAAAAATCAAGCAGCTGATGATTTGGCAAAGATAGGCTCCAAGAGAGAAGCCATCCCCAGCAATGTGTTTTTGGAACACATCCACTCGCCGTCAGTCTAAGAAGATCCTTTTACAGATGAAGTCCCGCAGCCAAAGAGTGCCACGGATCCGACTGAAGTCGAAATTCTAGCGGTGGTCGACCTAATCATGGAAGTCTTGGCAATCACCCCCGACTGGACAATACCGTACATCGCGTATATCCTGAGGAAGGAACTCCCGGATGACGAGGAAGAGGCTCGACAGATTGTCCGTCGATCCAAGGCCTTCACAGTCATAAAGGGACAGTTGTATAGAGAAAGCGCGACTGGAGTCGGTCAGAAGTGTATAACACCAGAAGAAGGTCAGATAATCCTTGATGAGATCCACTCGGGGACCTGTGGTCACCATGCGTCCTCTCGGACCATTCTGGCTAAAGCATACTGAGCGGGTTTTTACTGTCCAAGAGCAAATGAAATGGCAAAAGAGATAGTCGACAAGTGTGAAGGGTGCCAGTTCTACTCCAACATGTCACACAAACCCGCATCAGCCCTGAAGACCATTCCACTCGTCTGGCCCTTCGCTGTTTGGGGGTTGGATATGGTTGGTCCATTGAGAACAGGCAGGAGCGGTTTCACACATGTGCTTGTGGCAGTCGACAAGTTTACCAAATGGATTGAAGCCAAGCCTATCAAGAATCTTGATGCTTGCACTGCCATCAGTTTCGTCAGGGAGTTAACATTCAGATATGGGGTCCCGCATAGCATCATCACTGACAATGGGTCAAACTTTGATTCAGACAAGTTTGGAGCTTTTTGCGCCTCTCAAGGCACACGAGTCGACTACGCATCGGTCGCCCACCCCTAGTTGAATGGGCAAGCAGAAAGGGCAAATGGTCTGATTCTCAAAGGACTAAAACCTCGGCTGATGCGTGATCTCAAGCATGCAGCAGGTGCATGGGTCGACGAGCTTCCGTCAGTTCTGTGCGGATTGAGGACCACCCCGAATAGGTCGACTGGAAGAACCCCGTTCTTTCTGGTTTACGAAGCAGAAGCAGTCCTGCCGAGTGATCTACTTCACAATGCACCCCGAGTCGAGCTTTACACCGAAGATGAAGCAGAACAAGCCCGGCAAGACGCAGTCGACCTCCTGGAAGAAGAAAGAGAAATGGCTATGATCCATCGACCGTTTATCAGCAAGACTTACGTCGGTTCCATGCCAGAAATGTGAAGAGTCGAGCCTTCCAAGAAGGAGATTTGGTCCTCCGAGTGGATCAACAGAAACCACACAAGCTCGCTCCTACTTGGGAAGGCCCCTTCATCGTCACCAAAGTCCTCCACAATGGAGCGTTTCATCTTTACAATGTCGAACGCCAGATCGATGAGCCACGAGCCTGGAATGCGGAGCTACTTCGCCCCTTTTATACATAAATTCTCACTCGGATGAGATGTAATAAGAAAAAATCTTGTAGTTTATTTCTCAAAGACAAGAGCGTTATAATTTTCCCAGTGATTATTATTGTTTTTTGTTTGCGTAAGAAATCCCCCAGTGGGTGGCTTAGCTATGAATCCGCTTCGCCTAAGTTTGTAAAAACAGTTTCCTACCGAGTGGCGAGCCAGCCTCCCACTCGGGGGGCTTAGCTGCGAATCCGTTTCGCCTAAGTTTGAAAAAAATCCCACCGAGTGGCGAGCCAGCCTCCCACTCGGGGGCTTATCTGCGAATCCGTTTCGCCTAAGTTTGACAAAATCCTACTGAGTGGAGAGCAATCCTCCCACTTGGGGGCTTAGCTGCAGTCCAGTACTCGCCTAAGTTCTCCCACCTAGAGACTTAGCTGCAGTCAGGCACTCACCTAAGTTTGAAAAAACCCTACCGAGTGGAGAGCAATCCCCCCACTCGGGGGCTTAGCTGCAGTCCAGTACTCGCCTAAGTTCTCCCACTTAGAGACTTAGCTGCAGTCAGGCACTCGCCTAAGTTTGAAAAAATCCTACCGAGTGGAGAGCAATCCTCCCACTCGGGGGCTTAGCTGCAGTCTAGTACTCGCCTAAGTTCTCCCGCTCAGAGACTTAGCTGCAG
>NC_057803.1:324439776-324454189 GCF_018294505.1 Triticum aestivum | reverse complement strand
GGGGGCTTAGCTGCAGTCCCGCACTCGCCTAAGTTCTCCCACTTAGAGACTTAGCTGCAGTCAGGCACTCGCCTAAGTTTGAAAAAACCCTACCGAGTGGAGAGAAATCCTCCCACTCGGGGGCTTAGCTGCAGTCCAGTACTCGCCTAAGTTCTCCCACCTAGAGACTTAGCTGCAGTCGGCACTCGCCTAAGTTTTAAAAAACCCTACCGAGTGGAGAGCAATCCTCCCACTCGGGGGCTTAGCTGCAGTCCAGTACTCGCCTAAGTTCTCCCAAACACATCTCAATCCTCAAGGACGACGAGGGGCAGGTCGACTGCCACCTTCTCCTAGAGAGCTTCGCCACAAATACAATGCACGATTCATCCCGCTCTACAGTAACGAAGTACGGGTCGACTGCCCCCCCACCCTTCTCCTGGAGAGCTTCGCCACAAATACAATGTGCGCTCCGTCCCACTCTGCAGTAACAGGGTGTGGGTCGACCGCCGCCCGCCCCTGGGGAGCTTCGCCACAAATACAAGGCATGGGTCGACTACTTCCCCCTCCTTTGGAGTTGTGCTGCGAATACAGAAAGTTGTCTCGAATAAAGGTTGGGTTCACTCAGCAGGAGATTCATAAAGATATTCAACGGTAAACCAAGTTCAGATAAAATCCTAAAGATTCTAGATCACGGATCGAGGTACTCGGGCATACGACCCAAAAAAGTTTAACGGTTACAAAAACCACTCGGCATTCCGAGGCAAATTTAAGGTGGGACATAAGAGTTTGTTCACTCAGAGGGAGGAGGGCTGGCAGGCTCGATGAACTCATCCAGGTCGACGCCGTCGGCTATCCGAGTGGCTGCAGCGATGAAAGTCTCCATAAAGGTTCGGAAGTCATGCTTCTGGGTGTTCGCGACCTTGATTGCTGCCAGCTTGTCTTGTCGCACCTCCTTGCAGTGGACACGAACCAAAGACAGAGCCACATCAGCGCCGCACCGAGCAGAAGACTTCTTCCACTCCTGCACTCGGTCAGGGATTCCGTTAAGACGAATCATCAGAGACTCGAGATCATTTTGGAGCATAGCCTCTGGCTAAAGTGCCGGGTCGATCCGTGACATGGCGACCTTCAGTCGAGCCAAGTAGTCCACGACACCGTCAATGCGAGATTCCAGTCGGAGCAAATTCATGGCAGCTTCATCTTTCACGGGAGAGTTGATTGGATCCAAACCTGGTTCGATCCGCCCAGTCTCCTCTTCAAAGTTCTGGCAAAACTCTGCATTCACGATCCAAGGATAAGTCAATTTTCATACACTGAGTCGACACAAAAAAATCAGTCGGAACTAAATGTGCACCTTCAAGCTTGATATACAACTTCTTGGCAACGCTCCTCAAGTAGCTCTCCAGGTCGTCCCTCCTGCGAGCAATGCCTTCCATCTTTTCCTTCAGGTTGAGGTTATCCTTCTTCCAGCGTGTACACTCCCTGTTGGTTTCATTCAGAGTGGTCTTCAGCCTGGTATTCTCTTCTTCTAACTGGCCAACCGAAGCCAGCTTCTGTTCGGCCAGAGCGGTCTTGTCGTCAGCCTCCTTACGGGCAGCAGCCAAGTCCTAATCCTTTTTCGCCAGAGCTTCTCTCAGTTTTTCTGCAAAGAAATGATGATTGATTCGGAAATAGCAGAAGGGTACTCAAGCCTAAAACTAACCAGTCGACAAAATAGTCTTACCTGCGGCGCCGTCTCTGGCCTTTTGCAGCTCTGTCCTGGCCAGCTCCAGATCAAGGTTCAGTTGAATCTGCTGTTTCTCCAAGTCAGCAAAGCGAGCTCCAAGATCGCAAGATTTCTGAAGTCAAAGGGGAGAAGTTATTTTACAGCAAAAAACAACAAAGGCAATAAATACTAAGACTACGGTCGACTGCCAGCAGTCCACCATAGCCTCGGGGACTACACCCAGTGGGTGCACTTAGCGTGCCCCCACCGGTTCTGACCCCACTCGACCGGCCCGCCGAAGTCGAGTCCAAAAAAAAGAGAGAAAGAACTCAGACTATAGTCGACTGCCAGCAGTCCACCGTAGTCTCGGGGACTACACCCAGTGGGTGCACTCAGCGTGCCCCCACCGGTTCTGATCCCACTCGACCAGATCGAGTGGAAGAGACAAACTATACATTCGACAAAATACTAAGACTACAGTCGACTGCCAGCAGTCCACCGTAGTCTCGGGGACTACACCCAGTGGGTGCACTCAGCGTGCCCCCACTAGTCCAAGAATTCAATCGACGCACCCAGTGGGTGTGCAGATGCAAAGATTTTCAGAAAGACTCTTCAGGTAGCATATCCTAACAGAACAAGCGGCAACCAACTAACCTGAACGTTGCTCTGGAGGGCCGAGCTGGCATCATAGGCGGCTTGGCTGGCGTCCCGCACCGCCTTCATCTTCTCCATCATAATGCCCGCTTGACGAATGGCTTCCCTAGCAGCATTCACCTCATCCTCCGGGACACGATGGGTCACAAAAATTGAAGGCGGGTCGACAGGGGCCTGAGCAGTTGATGAAGAAGGCAAAGCACTCGACAGCGGCTCAACGAAGGTAACAGGACCCCGATTGATGTCGCTAGTGTCCTGAACAACTGGTTCCGCCCTCGGCGTCGTCTGTAGCACCCCGCTTGTAGGAGCTCGCATGTTCTTCCTCTTCAAAGGCCTCTCGGGCTCTCCTTCATCATCAGGGAGGTCAATAATGTTGGGAGCTGTGCAAGGTTCAAATTGCCAAAAGCACGTCACCCAGTGATGCACGATACAGTTGAATCGACCAAAAAAAGATAGTATGGCAGAAATCATACCCGGATTAGAAGTGACCGCATCCTCCATCGCCTCATCATCATCCCTGTAAGCTGAGGTTCCGGAAGTGGCAGCGCTAACAATTCCAAAGTTCATCCAGTTAAAACAAGAAAAACAAACAGCGCGAAGCGTCGAGTGAATACAAGGAGAGACACTCACGCGGAGGCGACAGGGATATCGATCTTGATCTTCGGCAGCGCCTTCCGAGTCTTCGGCTCTGCAACTTTGGGGTGCTTTGGCGCCTTCCCAGTTGGGGTTGGTGAAGAGATCCGAGGGCGCTTCAAAGACTGACCAGCCGGAGCAGTTGCCTTGTCGCGAGCACTCGGCCGTTCTTGGTCAAGCTTGGATCGCCTCTCCCTGCGAGGAGGCGACTCGACTTCTTCTCCAGCGCTTGAGTCGTCGCTCCCTCTATCCCCTTCACCATCGGAAGCCCCCTCGCCGCTTTCGCCGCCACTCGCCTCGCCTTCCAGAGCTTGCTCTTGCTCCCCGTTGGGCATGGAATACATTTCAATAATGGCCTGAAAGAAAGCAGGGAGAACAAAGTCAGTCGACGCAATACAGACGGCTGCGTGAGTGAACTCAGAATACAAGCAAAAACTCAGAATCAGACCTGCTCAGGTGCGTGGGACTGGTCGAATGGAGGGACTCTCCTGGCTCCCCTGGGATTGTCCTTATTCCCGGTAATGCCAGACAGCCACTTCTCCAGCGTGTCGTTGTCGACCTCCTCTGGGTGGATCCGAGTGGAGTCTTCAAGACCCGAATACATCCACATCGGATGGTCTCGGGCTTGGAGAGGCTGGATGCGCTGCTGAAGGAAGACCTCCAAGAGATCCATACCAGTGACCCCCGTCGCGAATAAGCTGGACCACTCGGTCGACCAGCACCTGCACGTGCTCCTTCTCCTCCGGGAGCACCTTCAAAGGGGAGGGTCTTTCCACTCGGTCCATGGTAAAAGGAGGGAGGCCAGTCGATTGCCCTGGCGTCGACTGGTCTTTGCAGTAGAACCAAGTCGACTGCCATCCGCGAACTAAAGCGGGGAGAATCATGGCCGGAAAGGAGCTTTTTCCCCTCGTCTGGATGCCAAGACCCCCACACATCTAGATCACTTGGGTCCTCTCGTCACTCGGATTAGCCCTTTTCACTGTCTGGGAGCGACAAGTGAAGATATGCTTGAAAAGACCCCAGTGAGGTCGACAACCCAAGAAGTTCTCACACAAGGAAATGAACGCGGCAAGATAAACGATTGAGTTGGGGGTAAAATGGTGAAGTTGAGCCCCAAAGAAGTTCAGAAACCCTCGGAAGAAAGGATGAGGAAGCAAGGAAAACCCACGGTCGACGTGGGTGGCAAGAAGAACGCGCTCACCCTCCCGAGGCTGCGGCTCGGATTCCATCCCCGGAAGCCACGCCACATCGTAGGGGATCGGCCCCCCTTCAGCCAAGTCATCGAGGTCGTCTTGGCGGATCCTCAAGTGGATCCAGTCGCCCTGGATCCAGCCCTTCGGCAGGCCAGACCGCGAGGAAGATCCGCCCCGGCTGGTCGCCTTCCCCTTCGACTTCGCCATCGCCTTCTTGGCCCGCTCCAGAGCCGCTGTCTTCTCCCTCCCCATTGTGCCGGCGAGGCACGTGCGGTGCGGTGGTGTTAGGGCGAGAGCGAGCGCGGCGGAGGGAAGTGAGGGAGAGAAGAGGTAATGGGATGCACTGCTCGGGGGACTCCGGTCCAGGTGCTTTATATCAGGCCGCTCCCGAGTGGCTGACAGGTAGGCCCAGGCGGCCCTGTCAAATCCCGCAACGACCGCACGAGCGATACGTGGTGAAAAAGGTGGCGCGGGGATCGAGGCAGCTCCACTCTATCTCGTCCGATTACTGCGGCCTCCCCCGTCCTGCGCGCTTCCCAAAATTCAGATCCCACTAAATCCGCGGGCAGCGAATAACTTGTCAGACCAAGGATCTCCTCCACACCATCACTCGGAGCCTTACAAGTAAAGAAACCCACTCGACGAGGAATTAAGAATGGATCAAGGCAACTGGAAAGGAAGTTGCTGCCATCACTCAGGCCCATTGATCTGAAACTAGATATGCTCACGACATGAAAAACGAGTCGGAGAAGCTCTCAAATCCTTCCCCACTCAAACCTCGACCCATTCGGGGGCTAATGATGAAGCTATGTACCTAGGGTAGGGTCATGGACCTATCCTACCTACCCTACCCGAGGACATCTCTAGAAGAAATCACCTTTCAATCGACTTGAAGGTGTTCCACTCGACAGACTCGAAGACACTCGACGGACTCGAAGACACTCGACCAAGAAGCAATCACTCGACCAAGATCCAACCACTCGACGGCCAGGAGACCTAAAGTCACTCCGCACGCTAATGGTCGGTCATTAAATAGCTTTTTATGGTCATCATAGCACTTTATTACTAGCGGTACCAGTAACGCCTCGCCTTAATGAACATTGAACCCTTGGTAACGTGGGCTGGCAGGGGGCCTAGCGCACTCTATATAAGCCACCCCCCCTCCGAGACAAGGGTTCGCACCTCTGTAACTCATACACGCATAATCCAGTCGACCGCCTCCGGGCTCCGAGGCGTAGGGCTATTACTTCCTCCGAGAAGGGCCTGAACTCGTAAACCTTGCGTGCTTACAACTTCTCCACAGCTAAGATCCCGCCTCCCCATACGTACCCCCCTACATCACTGTCAGGCTTAGAACCACGACAGGTGGTATTAGGATCTTTTATTCCTTGTCTTACTCTGGGATTCTGCTCTCTCTTCTCCTCGGGTTAAAGGTTTTACTGACTCTAACATTAGGATCTCGTGGTCACATACACCCGGAGAACCCCTTATTACAGATGATCGCCTACTACACCAGAAGATTTCGAAGATACTCTACGATGTTCTCTCAGGGCTCTGTGTCATCACTTTTGCAACTCCCTCTCATCGATAAACCCCTATGGATGACCACATACATTTGTCATTCATACCATCATTCCCCGTTGATCTTGTTATCACAAGATACCCCGAAGTTCTCTCTTTTGTTATGAGAATACTTTGTGCCTACTGCCTTGCAATTCTTTGTCACATGAATACCCCTACGGATAATTCCTCGCACTTACCGAGTATACGCTCATTCCCATTTGTTCATGTTTTTCACAAAATTCTTTGAAATACTATTCGATCTTACGAAATCCTTAGTAGCGTATTGCTCTTGAAATTCTTGCCTGCTTGCATTATGGTTAATTCCATATGTGTAGCAACCAAACCTCAAACAGTCTGATCTCTATGCTCCGGTGTCATCCCTGGATCAGTAATGCTGACACCACATAGTACTCGGAGGATTTATAGCAGAGTAGCAATCACACACTTATTACATCGAGTGTCTCCATAGAGAGCTTATTACAATAAATATGGCTTAAGGCCATCTAATAACGATAACAACGGAAGGCTTGGAAGATAAGTGAGTCCATCAACTCCAACGGCATCATTGAGTATAGAACCACGACCTAAAAACTCCTTAATCATCGTCTGAAAAGTCTGCAACATTAAGGTTGCAGCCCGAAACAGGTCAGCACATGGAATATGCTGGCAATGTAACACATAGAGAGTAATGGAATGAAACAGCTATACTATATGCATATTTGGCTGGTGGAAAGCTCTATGGTTACAGTTTTGCGTAAAGCCAATTTTTCCCTACTTCAAAGAAATAGATTTATTTAACTATCATGGTAGTTGTTAAACATTGAGAATGGTTGACAACATTCTCAATCCCAATTAAGCATCATCATTAAACATAACCCAACAAAATTAATTTAGAGTAACATGTTGAGATTCACATGATAATCCAGGTACTAGATACTCAAGATGTCCATAACCGGGGACACGGGTAACCATGATTAGTTTATTACACTATGCCAAGGTTTGCGCACTTTTCTCCACAAGACTCGATCGCCTCCGTTTGGTTTCTCGCACTACATGGTGTTTGAGAAGACGGATGACCGAGACATAGTCTTTCAGAAGCGCTAGCACCTTACGATCGGGTAGACCGTACCACCTACATCCCCTACATCTGCTAGTCTACGATGTAAGAGTTCGCACAACTTAGTCAACTATGCTAGAGCCCATAATAGCTTGTGGCTGCACACGTAAGTTTCTAGTATGAATAGTCTCATGATCCCTTTGAGCCTGGGGGGCGGTCCAAAAGAAAACAGGCAAGTCCTGGAATACCCAGGTGCCTCAATCCACCCAGATGTGTGTTTAAGTTGCCACCTTAGATAAACCATTAATTAACAAAACTCACATCTGTCATGGATATCACTCACCCAATCCACGTCTACTAGCATAGCATGGCATAATAAGCAAACATAGAAGTAACTCCCAAAGGTTTGATAATAAACAGGTAATAGGTACTACCTCAACTACTTCCCATCCCACAATTTAATTAGATCCTAATCATGCAATGTGTGAGGATTGATCTAATGCAATAAAACTGGGTAGTAGGAAAGGTATGATCAAAGTGTTACTTGCCTTGCTGATGATCCGCGAAACCTAGAGATTCGAAGTAACAGGCAGCGCACTCCGGGTATTCTATCGCAGACAAACAAACAAGCATACAATAAGTACTCATCTAATGCACGGGTAAAACTCAAAGAAGATATCTAACCAGAAGGTTCAACTTAAGAACTCCGGTTGGCAAAAAGAATCAAATCGAATGAAGCAACGAAAGTCAAACGACGAAAGAAAACAACTTCGTTCTACTAATCTGGATCTAGGGCAAATTTTACAGTAGCAAAATCTTGTTTAAGTTGGTTAAACGGATAGAGGGTTTCAAGACAAAACTCTAGGCGCTTGAATCGCCTGATTCCGATAAACGAGCAAAAAGTTATACTAAAACAAAAATCGGATCAGGAATCTCGATTAGAAAAATCGCGGATTTAATCCGAGAAAAAGAAAAACGACGAACGTTCGCTAGAACGAACGAACGGGCGAACGCTCACTATTTAAATAAACCAGAAAAACTGATCTATTTTAAAAAACCGAATCTAAAAAAAACCGACGGAAAAACCGAATGGTTTTTCGAAAAAAATAAAAAACCGGCACGGATTTCGAGGCGGCGGCGAACCTCGGGCAGCGTGCGGCGAGGCGTCGGCGGGGCATCGGCGTCGGCGGCGGCGGCGGCTTGGGGCTGGGGCGGCTAGGGTTTGCCCGGGTGGGCTGCCCCGGCATATAAAGCCTGCCCGGGCCGGTGTCCCGGTCGGACACGGCCCGTAGGTCGGTGCGCGTTTTTTTTTAAATTACGCGCAGAAGAAAAATAAAAATAAATAAATACTAAACGGTCTCCAAAAATTCCGAAATAAATTTTCTCGGGCTTCTAAAATCAAGCCGCACAAGGTGAACATTTATTTGGGACCTAAATGCAATTTTGAAAACACACATTTTTCCTAAATTCAAATAAAACACCGAAAAACTCCGAAATAAAATCTTATTTGAATTTATTATTAAATCCTCAATATTTCTTTATTTTGGGAAAGTCATTTTATTCCCTCTCTCATATTTTTGTAATAGAAATAATTGATGATAAAATAAATAAAATCAAATGATCCTATTCTCAAAATTTGAGAAAACTCAAATATGAAAATAACGAAATCCCCAACTCTCTCCGTGGGTCATTGAGTTGGGTAGAATTTCTAGGATCAACCAAAATGCAAAATAAAATATGATATGCAATGATGATCTAATGTATAACATTCCAAATTGAAAATTTGGGATGTTACAATATGTCTAGCAATATTCCTTAAAATCCTTTATGATTCCCATTTTGATCATATTGATTCAACAGGTGTGCGCATGCACGCAATCATCAGTCGATCCTTTTAAATTATCTTTCCGGCTCAGACATCATTTTGAAATGAGTCGGTTCTCGACCAATCTATTTGTCATCAATTGTACCCCTAGGTATATTCAACTTATCCATCCTTGATAAGGACATCTGCTTTTGATCCTTCATTTTGGAAATCATGATTCCTTTGTTATCTAAGCATTGAATTATTCAGATGTTCTATAATCCGATGCCCTTGCATTCTTTCTTCCTCTGATTGAGTACCGATACTCACATCTGCTCCATTGTGGACCGCCAGGCCCATTGCTGGGTTATTATCCGATAGTATTCTTCACTTTCAAAATTCTTGTGAGTTATTCCCATGGTACACAATGTCTTTGACAATTTGTATCCTCTGTTTTTGTCAACCATGCTCTACCTTCCGAGCTTGTGTCATTTACTCTTGGAGTTTGTGGCATATGTTCCGAAGATGCCCCTATGGGTTGAATCTATTCTTTTGGCATTTGTGTGAACCCGAAAGATTTCACAGTTCATACTCATCTGATATTTCACCAGGTAAAACTTTCAACACCAATACCAATTTCAAAGTGAGAAGTGAATGAAAGGTTATGTATTGGAGAAGTGGGAGTCGACCTTGAACTTTATGTTCATGCCCATGGAAACGATGTAGATCTTATCATGGAAGCTTCTCCTAAAATTAATTGTCCCCTTGGTATAAGTTATTATATTTGGGATTTGGTCTTTTGCAAACGTGGTTCCGACCATATTGTTCTTCTTTGGTCCCATTTCTTGGACAAGTTAAATCACTTGTCTTCTGCAGGTCAATACGCCTGCTCAACCTTTATTATGATCTACCTTCGAGTATTACCCCTGGTATCTCGAGGATATCATGCCATTGCCCTACATCTTATGAACTTTTGATGGAGTACTACCTTACCATGTCTTTGTGAGTTCATGGGTTCTAGGTTGTTTGTCAATCGAGAACAGCAATAAGTGAATCATTCCACACTGTGATTCCACAACTCTAAGTAATTTTCGTTGCTTACGAGTTTAGTAATCCTTCAAGTCATTCCTAGCCTGTTCGGCTATTTTTTATCATGCCAACTTTTAACTGTGCTACCTGGTCCTTATGCCCGGAGCAACTTCCAACAACGAGCTAAGCTTACGTCGATCTTATTCATCTTATCATTTCACCTTGAACAACAAGCTTGATTTCGAGCTTGTGTCGTATCCGTGGTTCCAATAGCCTTTTGCTTCATCCTTCCTGTTGCTTGATGGCATCGCTCCTCGATGGCATCTTCATAGAGCCTCTCGACAAATGCGTCGTGATCAGCATCAACATTTTGACTTCTATTGAGATGACAATTGAATTCATGGTGAGAAATGTCATCCTTGACCTTCGATGATTTGAGTTATCATCGACAACCCCCTTGTATTCTTTCCAACACATGTTTGATCATGTCTTGGTTATACCTTGGACTCCTTGCTATTCCTGCAATTGTTCCTTGAGTATTTTTGTGATCTTCAACTCCAACCCCTACTTGGAACACCATGTTAATGCTACTCGAAGCATGACTGGGGTATTCCGAATATCAACAAGAACATTGGAAGCACATTGTCAAATGTTTCTTGATCTATTATCCAAACGCTGTTGTATGGATAATATCATGATTCTTCCCTCGCCCCCTTTATCTAAATGCTTTTGAACTTGTTGTCATATCATGTATACCCTACTCCGCTTCCCCTTGGGAAGGATATACTCCCAATTCTTGTGTGTAAACATAATCCTTTCCATTGGTCTGATTAATCCGATAATTTCATTTTCCTTTCCATTGTTTTGTTTAACCTTCTTGTGATCTATATGATATAAGAAGAAATAATTCCCTGCTTATAAAACACCCTGATGTACAACCTTGTCAGTGAGACCTTGTTATTATTTCTGTTGACATTCTGGTAACCATCGATGGACGAGAACTTTGCCTATTGGTCTGCCTATTTCAACGAGCAGGAAAATAGTTCTCTTCGTCCCTCGCCCTTGGTACCAACGTTGTTGGCAACATAACTGACAGTCTATCATCTGACATGCCTTGCTATCAGCCCCTTTCTACTTTTAACCCACATGGTGGGCCCATAACCCACAGTTTCACAGGATCGAAACCTGACTCTCATATATACCTCTGTTTCTAAAAAAATCCTCACGCTTGGTTTCATATGTCATTCACGAGCCACCTTTCGAGAGATCACCAATTCTGGTATCAGACAAAATACTTATTCCCGTCGCTCTAAAACCCTTTCACACTCTATTTCAGGCAACGAACGATTGCCTACCCGATTGAAGCTCCTTATTGCACCTTCTTACCTTGCTCTCGATGACTTTCTTGAATTTCAACTCGAGAGATGCCTCTTTGCCATGTTCACTGAGATAGTCCCCAGGTAACTATCTTGTGTTGAGCTCCGTCCTTCCCGAGTCTTTCCCCCTTACTCCACCCCTTAAATCTCGGGACGAGATTCCTTGTAGTGTAGGAGATTTGTAACACCCCCACTGTCATGCTACAGTAATCCCCTGTTAATGGTGCCATGTCATCATGTTACTGTTGCTAATCTTTACTTGATCCAAATCACAATTCAAATTCAAATCCAATCTAAAGTCAAAAAATTCATATTTGTCAAACATGAAATCTAAAATGTTCATCTTGTGCCAAATAATCCACAACTAATATTGGTGGTGAACCAACATTTTTTGCAAAGTGTTTAAGTGCACTAAACTAGCTAAAACAATGCTTATAACATTTGTTTAAATGCTTTTTAATTTGTAAAAATGCTAACCTATTTTATTTAAGTGCTAAACTAATTGTGGCAGTAGCCTAAAACATGATGATATTTTAGGTGTAAGTTTTATAATTTATAAAACTGTTTTGGTTTTGAGAAGTTTTAGAAAACAGAAATTTTAAGAAGAAAAGAAAACTGTTAAAAAAAGAGAGAAGGGCCACCGCCCTTGGCCCCCTGGGCCTCGACCCACCCGAGTCAGCCCATCCAGCCCACTCCCCCCACCGGTCGCCTCCCTCTCCTGTACAACCGACCGGGCGCCCGACCGAGCTGTCCCGATCCGACCAGCTCGCTGGTGCTACCCCGAGGGGATAAGGGCAATGCCTAGGGTGCATTTCCCCTCACCTTGCCCCACTCCACTCTCCTCCTTCCCCTGGCCTCGCTCTCCCCCTCGCTCTCCAGATCCAGCATGGTCGAGCGCGACCATCGCTGCTGCTTGCCATTTGCCATGCTCCAGCGTCACCCCGAGCGACGCCTGGTGGTCCAGGAGCTCCCGCTAGTCAGCTTTCATTGACTCCGAGTTGCGGATCAAGTCCGGCGCCCCTGCATCATCTACATCGGGCCCTTCTTCCACCATCGGCCACCGGAGATCGCCGCCGCCGCCCTATCTGCTCCAGGCCTCCCCCGAGCCCGCTTTGCTCACCTACAGGCTCGCTGTTAGCTCCTCTCTTCGTTCCCCTTTTCTTTCCCCTCAAATTCGTCGATGTTTGGCCGCCCCACACTAATGTAGGGTAGAACCCTAGTGGCCCGATCTTTCATGAAAGGAGCGGATCCCGCGAAGAACACGATGAACGCGAAGAGGGGAACGAGGAAAAACGGGGGAAAACACAAGGGGAAACACAAGAGGAACACTCAAACTAACAAGAACAAGTCAGACATGTGCTAGATCCTCGGGTACATAGAACGATACACGAATCCACGGACAACTAAGGACGATACAAAAGGGTAGCCGGTTCTTCTCCGTGAGGAGGTCTTGAATCCACAAGGGGATCTTCCCGTAAAGGGGTCTTGAATCCAAGGTGGATCTTCTCCGTAGAGGGGCCGCAGTCTCTCTCGTGGAGTAGATCCGATAAGGATGAGCAATGCTCTATCTCTCAATGAGCTAAACCAATGCTAACCCTAGAAAGTTATACAGGATAGAGTACATATAGTCTAGGTGACGAAAGGGTACACGGGCCTCAGCCCAAGTGGCTGCACGCAGGCAGGGCCGGAAGTTCCGGGCGCCGGAGGTTCCGGGGAGGGTCCGGCCTAACTAGAGAGTTGGCGCGGTGGAGATGTGTTGGCATTCGGGGGCTGGAAGGTCCGGGCAGGCCGGAGGTTCCGGGTGCCGGAAGGTCCAGGACGGGGTCCGGGCTAACCCGAGAGTTGGCACACCTGGGCTGGTCGAAGTCATCGGCGGTCGGAAGCTCCGGGTCGGCCGGAAGGTCCGGGGGCCGGAAGTTCTGGGCTATCCAGAGTGTTGACGCCTGTCTCTTCATCTACAGTCCTTAGCTCCGAGTCTTGAGCGTTGTACCTGATGACACATAGTATCTCGGACTTAGGCAGTAGCCATGTCTCACTTGAAGAGGGAGAAAACTCAAGTAGGAGTGATGTCACCTCGGATTGAATAGGACGTGCCCTAGCCCTTGTCATTGGTCCACTTGGAGCTTGGATAGTTGAGGTGGCGTCCATGGGGATGGTCGTGGGATGCTCCGCATCATCTACCCTCCCTTGGGGAAGATCCGTCCTCGGATCGAGTTCTTCATCACCATGGAAGGGAGAGAGATCTTTGATGTTGAAGATGTCGCTCACGTTGTATTTGTCCCGTGGGAGGTCGATCTTGTAAGCGTTGTTGTTGTAGCGTGCGAGCACCTTGAAGGGTCCATCGGCTCGCGGTCGAAGCTTAGACTTGCGTTCTTGTGGAAAGCGCTCCTTGCGAAGGTGTAGCCACACGAGATCACCAATGTTGAAGACCATAGGTTGCTTGTTGACGTTGAGCTTGGTCGCAAGGCGTTGTACTTGGCGCTCGATGGTGTTTCTTGTATCTTCATGCACCTTCTTGATATGGGTCGCTCGTGCACTTGCGTCCAAATTGATTCGCTCTTGGAGTGGTAGAGGTAGAATATCCAAAGGTGACAAAGGGTTGAATCCGTAGATGACCTCGAAAGGGGACTTGCCGGTTGTTGAGTGTCTTGCTCGGTTGTAGGCGAACTCAGCGATGGGTAGACACTCCTCCCACTCTGTAACGCCCCAGATATAACTTTCCCAATTTGTACTCCAACTCTTGCCGTTTCCGGCGTTAAGTTATATTTATTTCTCGGGTTCGGGTCTTTGTCTCCGTGTGTTGTTGTCTTTGTCATGCTTCTCATATCATGTCATCATGTGCATTGCATTTGCATACGTGTTCATCTTATGCATTCGAGCTTTTTCCCCGTTGTCCGTTTTGCATTCCGGCGCTTCGTTCTCCTCCGGTGGTCATTTCTAGCTTTCTTTCGTGTGTGGGGATTAAACATTTCCGGATTGGACAGAGACTTGCCAAGCAGCCTTGGTTTACTACCGGTAGACCGCCTGTCAAGTTTCGTATCATTTGGACTTCGTTTGATACTCCAACGGTTAACCGAGGGACCAAAAAGGCCTCGTGTGTGTTGCAGCCCAACACCCCTCCAATTTGGCCCAAAACCCATCAAACTCTGCTCCATGTCCTAGAGCGTTCGATCATGATCGCGTGGCCGAAAACCGCACCTCATTTGGACTCTCCTAGCTCCCCCTATGCCTATAAATACCCCCCCTTCGTTTTCGGATCTCTCTCTCCCCGAAACCCTAGTCTAAAAAAAAAACAGATCCCCGCACCGACGGACATGTCCGGAGCCTAGCCGGATACGTCCGCCGTGCTCCCTCAGCCTACCAGACGCTGCCAAATGGGCAGCGCCAACCACCGCCGCCGCCGGCCCGGGAGGCCCGATC
>NC_057803.1:324429892-324439417 GCF_018294505.1 Triticum aestivum | reverse complement strand
AGCCGCCGCTGCCGCAACGCCGCCCGGCCCCTTCCTCTCCCCGGCCGGCCCCCTCCTCTACTCCGGCGACCAGAGCACCCACCAGATCCGGCGAAGTCTCCATCACCGGTGAGCTTCAAGTTCATCTCTGGCGAGCCTTGGATTCCGTTCGTGAACAGTGATTCCAGATCTAGATCCAAAAATATCTCCTCACGGTTGGCTTTTCCCTCTCCCCCTTAATTTTTTGTGCATACTTTGACTGGTGATATCTCCGCATCTGTAGCTCCAATTTGGGCATATAGTATATCAAAATGTTCGCCTCGACGAGTACATCATTTCATTCCATTGCATAATTTTCATTTGAGTTCATGTTGATGCCCAAAATGCTGTTAGAAGGAGGCTTCGTGAGTTAATTGTCAGATCTGCTAGTTCATCTTAGACTTTTGTCATTTTTGCCATGTTTATTGTGTGCATGATATGCCTGTGAGTCCTTCATATGTTTTATTAAGGATTTTGTCTTCTTTCCAGAGGTGCAACCCATGCATTTTTAGGATGTGTGTGGTGACTTGTGCAAGCTTGCAAGAGAGGCACCCGGGAAATCTGTTTTCAGAGACTTAGTTGTTTTCACTAAGTCTGGGATTATTTAGTTCATGATGACAGATGTTCAACTTGTTTCCTAGTGATCAGTGCCTCTTTTGGGGATGATCAGTAAGGGAGTTTTGTTAACCTTGTAGTGCTCTATCCATCCATGTCTTTGTTTGCAATTATGGAGCACCCTAGCTTGAGTCAATCGAGCTCTACTTTTGCTTCATGGTGAATCTGGGCAGATCGTCAACTCGTTTGCGATTTTGCCGGTGTTATTGTAGTTGATCCGTGCATGCTATGCCATTGTTCTTGCCATGTCTAGCTTGTATTTTGTGCGTTCTTAATGGATGTATGCTTGCCTTTCCATGACTTGCACCGTGGTGAGTGCATCGAGCTCGTTTACATGCCTTCGTGAGTTATATTTCAGCATGTCTCAGTTTTCACTAAGTCTGAAAACTGATGGTGTTTTAGCTATGTTCGTGTGCTCGTTTATATATTTTGTGATCCCTTTTGGCCCCAGGTAACTTTGGAACTTTTGTTAATCTTGTTGAGTAGCTCCATGCCATGTTCTTACTTGTCATAATCAGGTCATGTATCATGTTGTTTTTCTGCTCCGAAGAGGGCTTCACGATCTGAAATTTCAGACTAGTGTTAATTTCACTAAGTCTGAAATCTGTTTTGCATTTGCGTTTTTGCCATGCTTGTTTGAACCTGTTAATGGATGAATTGGCCGTAGCTCAGTGCTAGTCTTTTGTTAAGCATCTTGTGTGAATCCCTTCCATGTATTTTGTTGTCATGTTTGGTGGCTGTAGCATGTTCATTTCATTGCATTTATATGCCTACTTGCTGTAAATTGCAGACCGGTGTCATTCTTAAAACGCTTGCCATTTCCAAACCGTAACTCCGATTCCGATGATCTTTATATTGTTTTCAAGCGATTTCATCTCTTCTTTCCAGTGGCACCCTTGGAATTCCAAGTTGAGGCCAGGTTCATGCATTTCCTGTCATATTTTGCATTTTATATCCCGCATCGCATCCTGCATAGCATGTCATCATTGCATCTTATTGTTTGAGTTTGCACGTGGTTGATTGTATCCTTGTTTGTTTGTCTTGTTTGGGTAGAGCCGGGAGACGAGTTCGCTACCGAGGAGCCCATTGAGTTTGCTTGTGAGGATCCAGTCAACTTTGACAACTGTGCAGGCAAGATGATCATACCCTCGAAATCACTACTATCTTTGCTATGCTAGTTTGCTCGCTCTTTTGCTATGCCAATGCTACGATGCCTACCATTTGCTTGTCAGCCTCCCAATTGCCATGTCAAACCTCTAACCCACCTTGTCCTAGCAAACCATTGATTGGCTATGTTACCGCTTTGCTCAACCCCTCTTATAGCGTTGCTAGTTGCAGGTGACGTTTGGAGGCCGTTCCTTGTTGGAACATCTTTTATTTACTTGTTGGGATATCATTATATTGCTATGTTATCTTAATGCATCTATATACTTGGTAAAGGGTGGAAGGCTCGGCCTCTCGCCTAGTGTTTTGTTGCACTCTTGCCGCCTTAGTTTTCGTCATATCGCTGTTATGTTCCCGGATTTTGCGTTCCTTACGCGGTTGGGTTATAATGGGAACCCCTTGATATTTCGCCTTGATTAAAGCTTGTCCAGCAATGCCCAACCTTGGTTTTACCATTTGCCACCTAGCCTTTTCTTTCCCTTAGGTTCTACAGACTCAAGGGTCATCTTATTTTAACCCCCCCGGGCCAGTGCTCCCTCTGAGTGTTGGTCCGAACCGGGCAGCCTGCGGGGCCACCTCGGGGAAACTTGAGGGTTGGTTTTACTCGTAGCTTGACCTATCTGAGTGTGCCCTGAGAACGAGATATGTGCAGCTCCTATCGGGATTTGTCGGCACATTCGGGTGGTGTTGCTGGTCTTGTTTTAACCTGTTGAAGTGTCTTGAGTTACTGAGATACCGAGTCTGATCGGAACGTCTTGGGAGGAGGCCTATTCCTTCATTGACTGTGAGAGCTTGTCATGGGCTAAGTTGGGACTCCCCTGCAGGGATTGAACTTTCGAAAGCCGTGCCCGCGGTTATGGGCAGATGGGAATTTGTTAATGTCCGGTTGTAGATAACTTGAACCTTAATTAATTAAAATGAATCAACCGAGTGTGTTACTGTGATGGCCTCTTCTCGGCGGAGTCCGGGAAGTGGACACGGTGTTGGAGTTATGCTTGCGCAGGTTGTTCCTCTAGATTCTCGCCCGTGCTTTGCCTCCTCTTCTCGCTCTCTTTTGCGTATAAGTTAGCCTCCATATATGCTAGTCGCTTGCTGCAGCTCCACATATATTGCCTTACCCTTCCTACAAGCTTAAATAGTCTTGATCGCGAGGGTGCGAGATTGCTGAGTCCCTGTGGCTCACAGATACTATAACTCCAGATGCAGGTCCAGGTGATTCTGCTCCAGGTGACGAGTACGAGCTCAAGTGAGAGTTCGACGAAGACTCTCAGCGTTACTACGTGTCTTTTCCCGATGATCAGTAGTGGTGCCCAGTTGGGGGTGATTGGGACCGTTGTCGCATGTTGGGTTTTTCTTCTATTTTGGCGCCGTAGTCGGGCCATGAGTGTTTTGGATGATGTAATGTTATTTATGCAATTTGATGTGACATGGCGAGTGTAAGCCAACTATGTTCTTCCCTTTATTATTCATATTACATGGGATATTGTGAAGATTGCCTAACTTGCGACATATGCCTTCAATGCGATTATGTCTCTAAGTCGTGCCTCGACACGTGGGAGCTATAGTCGTATCGAGGGTGTTACAAGTTGGTAATCAGAGCCTTCCCCGACCTTAGGAGCCCCATTGCTTGATCGTTTTAGCAGCCGAGTTGTGTCTAGAAAAATGTTTTGAGTCATTTAGGAATTATATATCGGAGAGTTTAGGAATTCTTATTACTTCCCAGTCTCCTCATCGCTCTGGTAAGGTATCCTGACGTAGAGTTTGACTCTTCTCTTGTCAAATTTCACTAAATTTTTTTAGGATCACGCGAGTATCTTGGAATCGTTCCGATGGCTTATGATGAGAACATTGTCTTGGTGCCTCCTGTCAGGGGTTTAGTGGAAGTGTCCCGGGGAGTTGAGCTCTGAGGTGTTGTCATCATAATTTTATCATTGCAATTCCGGAATACTTGAGATATGTTCGCCGACATCGAAAATCTCTTTTATGCAGTTCGTTGGTGAGATAACCTCGACGCCACCCAGTACTGGGGCGGGAGTTCGGGAGTATCGCCATAACTTGTATAACGGATGCTTTTCGAAGGTTGAGGTAGATGGTTTCCGAAGTTTTCTTGGTTATGTGTTGAAGGATGGATACAGCTGGATGTAGGATTTGCTAGTTTGGGCGAGATATTATGCTTCCCCTGTATCCCCAACACATGATTGCATAACCGGAAAAGTTCGGGAGTTTCATAGGTGGGAATTCTAGTAGCTCTAGTTCTTCTTCCACGGATATTGGTTTGAGATTAGGATTTCTTACTGATTATTCGTTCTTGATCCGTACCTTGTTGATTTATTTCTCTACCTTAATTCTACGTGGCTTCTCAATTTATGGACATGTGACCATTTCAAGAGGAATGCATTCATTCATTTTGTTCGGATGTGAAGACTATATGTTGCAATTTTCATTCCGTTGGATCCAGCTTCAATATTTATCTGCCAATGTGCTAATGGTGATCACCCTCTTCAGGATGGCTCCTCCAACGCGCACGACTCCGAATCCTGATCCGCCACCACCTCGACCTCCTCCAGAGGCATGGCAAGCTGTGATGGCCGCAACCAATGCAAACACTCAGCTAATCATGCAAATTCTTCAAGAGCGCAATCAAGGCAGTCAAGGGAATCAAGGCAGCAATCAGAGTCACTTTGCTACACTCAACCAGTTCCTTGCTAACGGGCCAAAGACTTTCAGCAATTGTGTTGAGGCAACCGATGCTGACGATTGGCTTGTGGATCTGTGTAAGCATTTTGAGTGCAGTAACGTCAGGCCTGAGGACTTTGTGAAGTTCGCTTCCTTCCAACTCAAAGATCAAGCTGCAGAATGGTTCCAGCAGTACAAGGATTCCAGAGGTGGATGTGTTATCACTTGGGATGATTTCCGTCGAGATTTTGGAGCTCATCATATTCTGCAGAGCGTGGTTGAAAGCAAGCGTGAGGAATTCCGCAATCTGAAGCAAGGCTCTTTGTCTGTCTATGACTACAACAAGTTGTTCTAGAAGCTCGGCCGCTTTGCCAAGCAGGACGTCCCTGATGAGAAGAGCATGATACATCAGTTCACGGGTGGTCTCAGAGAAGATATCCAGCTCGCTCTTGTCCTCTTTGAGCCCTTGAGGTACGATGAGTTCTACAACATGGCACTGAAGCAAGATGCTGCTCAGTTGAGGTGTGATGCTTCCAGGAAGCGAGTCAGAGATGTTACTCCTGCTTCCTCTATTCAAGTGACCAAGCAGCAGAAGTTTTGGCTTCCTCCTCCTCCGTCCCGTCAGTCGTATCAGCAGAAGAGCAAAGGTGGCAGTGGTTCTTCCCACCCACCCAACCCTGGCTTTCAGAACAAGACTTCGTCTCAAGCTCCAAGATCGAGTGCTCCGTATCACCGTCCTCTTTCAGAGGTCACGTGCAACAAGTGCCAACAGAAGGGTCACTATGCCAACAAGTGTCTCAACCAGAGGCGTCTTCCTCCTCCTCCTCCTGTCAGATCGGCAAGTACAGATGTGGTCAAGCATAACCCCAAGCATGCCAAGGTCAATTTGATGAATGCAGCTCAGGCAGAGGACTCGTCAGATGTGATCATGGGTAACCTTCATGTTAATGATATTCCAGCTAAAGTTCTTTTTGACACGGGTGCATCGCATTGTTTCATGTCAAAGCCATTTTTTTACCAAGAATGAGTTCATTTCTTCTCATTTGGGTAAACAAATGGATATCGTTTCTCCTGGCAAACGTTTGAGTGCTAGTCTGGAGGTGCCAGATGTTACTATCACGTTGGGCGACTACAAGTTCCTTTCTTCCCCAATGGTTCTTGGTAACTCGGATATTGATCTTATTCTCGGGATGGATTGGCTTTCTAAGCACAAGTCTCAGCTTGATTGTGCAGCCTGGCAGATTCAATTGACTCATTCGCCTGAGGATGTAATTGTCTTTGCCGCTCGGGATAATACCATTTGTCTGTTTTCTCTCAATGAGAAGGGTGAATTGGATGCCATCTCGCAAATTCCAGTCGTTTGCGAATATCAAGACGTCTTTCCAGAAGAGCTCCCAGGAATGCCTCCGCACCGGCCAGTTGAATTCGTTATTGATCTTGAGCCTGGTACGGAACCTGTGTGCAAACATCCTTACAAGCTCGGACCTGAAGAGTTGAAAGAGCTGAAGAAGCAACTCGATGAGCAAGAAAGAATGGGTCTCATCCGGCCTAGTTCTTCTCCGTGGGGTTGTGGTGTTGTTTTTGTGAAGAAGAAGGATGGAACGAACCGACTTTGTGTTGATTACCGTCCAGTGAACAAGAAGACCATCAAGAACAAATACCCACTTCCCAACATCAATGAGCTGTTCGAAGAACTCAAAGGTGCCCAAGTATTCTCCAAGCTTGATCTTCGTATGGGTTATCACCAGATTCGCATTCGTGAAGAAGATATTCCCAAGACAGCATTCAGAACAAGCTTTGGTTCATATGAATACACTGTCATCTCTTTTGGCCTCGCCAACGCTCCTCCGACGTTCTCTCGCATGATGAACTTCATCTTCAACGCCTACACCAATGACTTCGTTTTGGTCTATCTCGACAACATTCTGGTTTTCTCCAAGAACAAGGAAGATCATGCCAAGCATTTGCGTTTGGTTCTTGATAAGCTCAGGGAACATCAGTTCTATGCCAAGTTCTCCAAGTGTGAATTTTGGCTCGATGAGGTTCTTTATCTTGGTCATATCATCTCTGCCAAGGGCATTTCCGTGAATCCTGAGAAGGTGTCTGCAATTGTGAATTGGGAACCTCCTCATAACGTGAAGCAACTCCACAGTTTTCTCGGTCTCGCAAGCTATTGCCGAAGATTCGTTGAAAACTTATCTAAGATCGCGAAGCCTCTCTCAAATCTTCTTCAGAAGCACGTCAAGTACGTTTGGTCTCCAGAGTGTGATATTGCTTTCAACACTTTGAAAGAGAAGTTGATCATTGCTCCAGTTCTGACTCCGCCTGATGAATCCAAGCCGTACGAGGTCTTTTGTGATGCCTCTCTCCAAGGTCTTGGCGCAGTTTTGATGCAAGAGAAGAAATTTGTTGCTTATACATCTCGCCAGTTGAAGCCTAATGAGAAGAACTACCCCACTCATGATCTCGAGTTGGCGGCAGTTGTGCATGCTTTGTTGACTTGGAGACATCTTCTATTGGGAAGAAAAGTGGACATTTTCACTGATCTCAAGAGTCTCAAGTACATCTTCACTCAGCCTAATCTCAACCTCAGGAAAACTCGATGGGTCGAAATGATTCAAGAGTATAATCCGAGTATCGAGTATACTCCAGGCAAGGCCAATGTGATTGCTGACGCTTTGAGCAGAAAGGCTTACTGCAATAGTCTGATTCTTAAGCCTTATCAACCCGAGCTTTGTGAAGCTTTCCGCAAACTTAATCTGCAAGTTGTTCCTCAAGGTTTTCTCGTCAACCTTCAAGTCTCTCCTACCCTAGAAGACCAGATTTGCCAAGCCCAGCTTCTTGATGCTATGGTGAAAAAGGTGAAGATTGGGATTGCCAAGAGTCAGTCCAAGTACAAGTGCTACCGCCTTGATGACAAGGACACTCTCTTCTTCGAGGATCGTATTGTTGTGCCCAAAGGTGAACTTCGTAAAGTGATCATGAACGAGGCTCACAATTCTCTCCTCTCCATCCACCCTGGGAGTACGAAGATGTATCAGGACCTCAAGCAAGCTTATTGGTGGACTCGAATGAAGCGCGAGATCGCTCAATTCGTGAATGAATGTGATGTCTGCAGAAGAGTGAAGGTAGAACACCAAAGGCCAGCTGGTCTCCTCCAACCTCTTGCCATTCTAGAATGGAAGTTTGATCACATTGAAATGGACTTCGTGACTGGGTTTCCAAAGTCCAAGCGTGGCAATGATGCTATATTCGTTGTCATCGACAAACTCACCCAAGTGGCTCACTTTCTGCCTATCAAAGAGTCGATCACTGCAGCTCAATTGGCGGAACTCTATACCTCTCGTATTGTCTCTCTGCACGTTATTCCTCAAGTGATCTCTTCAGACTGTGGCAGCATCTTTACCTCCAAGTTTTGGGATTCTTTTCAGAAGGCCATGGGCACGAACATCCGCTTCAGCACTGCTTTCCATCCTCAAACAAGCGGTCAAGTCGAGCGTGTCAACCAGATTCTTGAAGATATGCTCAGGGCTTGTGTGATCTCCTTCGGCATGAAGTGGGAGGATTGTCTTCCTTATGCTGAATTTTCCTACAACAATAGTTTTCAAGCAAGTTCGGGCAAGGCCCCATTTGAAATTCTGTATGGCAGGAAGTGCCGTACCCCTCTCAACTGGTCTGAAACTGATGAACGTCAACTTTTGGGTAATGACTTAATCACAGAAGCAGAAGAAATGTGCAAAGTCATTCGAGATAACCTCAAAGCAGCCCAATCCCGCCAGAAGAGCTACTATGATAGTAGGCACCGTGATTTGGCTTTCGAGATCGGAGATCATGTTTACCTCCGCGTCTCTCCTATGAAGGGTACTCGTCGCTTCGGTATCAAAGGGAAGCTTGCCCCTAGATACGTGGGACCTTTCAAGATTGTCAGCAAGAGAGGCGACCTCGCCTATCAACTCGAGCTTCCTTCAAACTTTGCAAATGTTCATGATGTGTTCCATGTCTCTCAGCTTCGAAAGTGCTTCAAGACTCCTGACCGCACTGTCAACTTCGAGGACATTGAGCTCCAAGAAGATCTCTCTTATCGTGAGCACCCAGTTGCTATTCTTGAAGAGACTGAACGCAAGACTCTCAACAAGTCAATCAAATTTCTCAAAGTCAAGTGGTCACACCATTCCAACCGTGAAGCTACCTGGGAACGCGAGGATCACCTCCATTCTGAGTACCCGGAGTTCTTTCAGTCCTAGATCTCGGGACGAGATCCTTTCGTAGTGGTGGAGTGTTGTAACGCCCCAGATATAACTTTCCCAATTTGTACTCCAACTCTTGCCGTTTCCGGCGTTAAGTTATATTTATTTCTCGGGTTCGGGTCTTTGTCTCCGTGCGTTGTTGTCTTTGTCATGCTTCTCATATCAGGTCATCATGTGCATTGCATTTGCATACGTGTTCATCTTATGCATTCGAGCTTTTTCCCCGTTGTCCGTTTTGCATTCCGGCGCTTCGTTCTCCTCCGGTGGTCATTTCTAGCTTTCTTTCGTGTGTGGGGATTAAACATTTCCGGATTGGACCGAGACTTGCCAAGCGGCCTTGGTTTACTACCGGTAGACCGCCTGTCAAGTTTCGTATCATTTGGACTTCGTTTGATACTCCAACGGTTAACCGAGGGACCGAAAAGGCCTCGTGTGTGTTGCAGCCCAACACCCCTCCAATTTGGCCCAAAACCCACTAAACTCTGCTCCATGTCCTAGAGCGTTCGATCACGATCGCGTGGCCGAAAACCTCACCTCATTTGGACTCTCCTAGCTCCCCCTATGCCTATAAATACCCCCCCTTCGTTTTCGGATCTCTCTCTCCCCGAAACCCTAGTCTAAAAAAAACAGATCCCCGCACCGACGGACATGTCCGGAGCCTAGCCGGATACGTCCGTCGCGCCCCCTCAGCCTACCAGATGCTGCCACGTGGGCAGCGCCAACCACCGCCGCCGCCGGCCCGGGAGGCCCGATCCGGGCCCCCGCGAGCCCGTACGCGCTCCACCGCCCAACGCCGCTCGACCCC